>NW_025335761.1:5909881-5956489 GCF_004798865.1 Varanus komodoensis
AAGAAAGAAAGAAAGAAAGAAAGAAAGAAAGAAAGAAAGAAAGAAAAACATGAAGCGTGTTTGACCTGAAAAGTATGGATAAAACCATTCTAATGTGATTCTTCATTCTTAAATCTTAGATGAGATTTTGTGTAAAAATGGTGTAAATTATTCTTTTGCAGAGCTGATCCAAGCAATCAAAGGAAACTATGAAGATATGGAGAATTATGTATGAATCATTTGGGAAGGAATGAGAGAGGAATGAGAGAGAATGATCACGAGTCTTTTGTTTAAAAGCAAGAAAAACTTCAAAGATGCCATTCTTAGGGGAGTTTTTAAAGCTTTTACTTATTTTTTTCATTATTATGTTCTTCATGAAATTATTGGACTTGCCACCTGTCCTGATTTTCTTGGTTTACAAAAATAATGATCTGATTGAATCAGATAAATGCCATCCGTTCCAGAGCTGGATAATGGACTAAATCAAAAAGAAAAAAAGAAAAGAACTACGAAGTAGTTAAATATTTTGAAAACATTCTCTAAAGGTAAGCAGCTTTGCTGCAATCATGCTGGCAATTCAACTCAACTAAGCAAATATTGGCTTATCCCGTGACTGAAAAGATACAGCTAAGATGCCCCCTTTTGTAAATAAATGGCATAATTAGGAATGAGAGTTCTAAAAGTTGTGTGCCTGCCATCTGTGCCTGCTGCTCAGCTGCATGCCACTCATGTGAGCAGTTCAGGTGGTGCTAAATCTCCAACTTTGACTTGAATAGGACAACATCAAATGGGTGGCGGTTTTCTGGAGGTTCTTCAAACAGATGATAGTCTTCTGTGAAAGAGCAACCATGACTATTCTGGCATGACTGGAATGGAAGCTTTGATTTCTTCCAGCTCCAAAGGACAAAACGTTGGGTAATTGCTGTAGCAGAACAAGATACTTCACAAGTTGATGATGAAAAGTTTAGTGTTCCCTCATTGTCAGTTTCAAAGCAAGAACTTCACTCTACTAGGTGATTGGCGGGCAGGAGTTGAACTTACTTTCTTTCTTGGAATTAGAAGGGCCATTTATTTTCTATCATTCTCCTTTCTCAGCATTGTTTGCTCAATAAATCACTTGATCAGTTTATTTAGGTCTGCAGAATGTAACCATAAATATATAAAATACAAATGCATAAGAATGTAGTACACTGATTTGATAGCATACCCATCATAACTATAAAAAAAGGTAAAGGTTTCCCCATGGCATTAAAGTCCAGGCATGCCTGACTCTTGGGGTTGGTGCTCATCTCTGTTTCCTTGCTGAGGGAGCCAGTGTTTGTCCACAGACAGTTTCCATGGTCATGTGGCCGGCATGACTAAACACTGAAGTGCACGGAATTATGTTACCTTCCCACCAAAGTGGTACCTTTTTACGTACTTGCAATTGTATGCTTTCGAACTGCAAGGTTGGCAGGAGCTGGGACAGAGTATGGGAGCTTACCCCTTCTGTGGATTTGAACTGCCGACCTTTCAATCAACCAGCCCAGTGGCTCTGCGGCTTAACCTACTGTGCCACTGCATAAACGACATTAAACGATGAAAACTGCAGACTTATTGTAAGAAGCAATTGTCCACAAATGAAATTGACAACTAAAAGCTAGGAAAATTCATGTACATTCAATCATACCAGTTGTGTTCCTATAACTTACCTCTGCCTTAGCAGTTGCAATCTAATTGTCATGACCATGACTAGGAATGTGTCTATATTCAGTGTGATCCCAGGTTTAACACTTCTCAGCATTATGACACTCCCTAGGGAAGTTTCCAGATCAGCTTTCTTTTAATGTCAATCCTAATTATTTCAGAAGGGTTTGGGAAGGCAATGGATCAGATTTCCATACTTACTGCTGTGTTAGGTCTGAGCTGTTTCCATGCTATCTCTTTGATTACTTGATTTGTCTTATGCCTATTTCATGAATTTTCTTTGTATTGCATTTTAAGTAATTTTACAACCCTTATATGACGAGACAGAAAGTGACCTTGTGAGGTCCTTTTACAGGCTGACTGAGCTATCAATCTGTCAACCAACCAGGGATGAACTATCATTTATTCCATCCATGAAAAGCTGGATAAAGATATCCGCTCTAGTTAGTTCCTAGCATCTGATAACCAGAGGTATGCTTGCATGTGGAGTGCTAATGAACACACCCAAGCTGATCAACGGATGAGTCTTGTACTAAAACAGAATGACTAGAACTATTCCAAAATGGAATCTGACCCTCAAAATTGAAATGAGATAACCTCCTTCCCCCTTTTATTGCATTTACATCATCCTTTGCTTAATGCAAGAACTCTGAAGTTCCAAAACTATTTTTTATTACATGTTTAGCTTAACAGATTTTAGCATGTGACATACAAAATATCAGCAAATCTAACCTAGCCAAGTTCTTTACACTAAAACTCCTTTCAGTTTTTGTTTTCTTTTTGAATGCAACATATGGAAGACATGGGAGCAATGCCTGATCCAACCTGCTTGTTTGCAATTGCTGATTAGCAAAGGTTGAGCTAAGTGAAAATGGCTGTTCCAAAGCAAAGCTAAGAAAGCAGCGGTGATCAGCAAGCTTAACAACAGGCTTTGCAAAGAGTCAAACTATATAAAAATAACTCACATTTAATATATACTTTGTGTGCAAGAAAAAATCATACCGTTGAGATTAGTAGGCAGTCCAATTCAGCATTAGGAGTTGTACATATTTCACTTTAAACAAAATGAAGCAGTGCGTTAAGCAGAGTTACAAAGAGCACCATCTATTTTCCTCTGCAGGCACGCGACTGCACCATGGTGCCCTCCCGAAATGGAATCCCAGCTATGAAAACAGAAATGTGTTAAGCAAATATTTAAATAAGATATTCAAGAAGAGTGCATATTTTGGTTAAATATGTGGGCAAGGCAGACTCTGGGTTTCAGGGAACCCTGGGCAATGCAGTTGCAGATAGCTGATTTAATGGTGGTAGCAGCATTGGACAGCTAGAAATGTCACCATTTTAATTTCCTGCAATGACCTCTTTAAGTAGCTATTAGACTCAGCACTTAGCGCTTCTTTGGGGACTGGTCTGAGACAAAATATTAAAATTGTGACAAGAGCCAAGTATAAGCGATGGTACTTGACCTGTGGCCATGGCAGCTGGCCCAAAATGAGAAGTGCTGACGTTGTCCTTGCTTCTCACCAGGTACAGTTGTCCTTCCACCCATTTCCCTTTTTCTTCCCTGCTTCTGCCAATAGGGTGTTCTACACATCCAGGCATTTGCAAAATCAGAGTAACACATTTCCAAACAGATGCTCTTGATTGGACCTCACCAATGAAAGTCCTTTTATTTCCACAGCCCTGTCTAGAGAACTTTAGATTGCATTTAAATCTCCCTTTATTTTATTATCTTAAGAATCGGGATTGGTACTCTACTAAGAGGCAACAGGGGTAAGTGAATAAGAAAAGACAGTGGGCAGATTCACAAGTCATGCTAGATCACCCTGTGAATAAGCCACCATGGACTGGATGTCTGCTGGACGGCCCGTGGCACTCCCAAGAGTTGATGGGATTTGCCATGGCTTCTTCTTCCCCTCGTTTCCTTCCAATTTTCCTCCTAGCTCTGACGCATATCCCAAGAACTTTTGCAGTAGAACTCCTCATCCACTCAGTCCCTACGGCAGCAACCTGTCTGCAATTGTCCACTGACTACCAGGGAAAATTGGGCTCTTACCTCAGTTTGCCAAATGGAATCAATTTTATGAGCCCTTATGAAAAGGATGCACATTTGCCAGCTTTTGTGGGGGAAGGGAGGTTATTTTGCTGTTGCAGAATCGGCTTCCCTGATATTCAGCCAAGTTTCCCCAGTGTCTTATCTTCCACTTGGATGCTTATATGGCTAGTCAGCAATCACCTTTTAAAAAGTGGGGTGAAAAGGTTCCTCCATGTAACTTTAATGTTAGCACTAATGTAATCCACTATTAAATTAAGTAAGCCTGTTGGCAGCGAGCTTTATCACCCACCATTTTTGCCTTTATCCCACTTCCCGCAGTTTGCTTTCCACCATCACTTGGCTGTCACAACTTCCTATGGGTTACCGAGCATTAAAATGCCATGGCAAAGCAGGAACATGGAGGGGAAATTGCAGAAAGGTAAATGCAGCTGTCAGCTGCAATGAAGCAAATGACGGAGGATGGCAACAGCCTGAGTGAGATCATGAGCAATGGTGGGGGATGCTTTGGCCGGATCTTTAGCCAGTCTCACCCTCCCACAATAAAATCATCTTGCTGGGTTAAGGTGGCAGAGCAAATTACCGTGGGCGTGAACTAGGGGTGTGCAAGGAATCTGCTTGGGGTGGGCATCTACTGGATTCCCTGAGCTTGGCTCCCTGGACTCGGGTCTGCTTTGCAGCAGCCCTGAATCTGGGTTTCTGGCATGTATTTGCGTCATCAAGCCACAGTTGCTGTGCAAGCAGCACCCCTCTTCTGAACCTGCTCCTGCTGCCACCAGCTGCACTGGGTAGGGAAGAAGGTTGCATGGCAGGAACTGGGCCTAATGTGACCACTCTCAGCACATCTTCCACATTGGGCCCTGTGACCAAAGAAGGTTGGTCACCAGGAATGGTGCCTGGCACAACCACTCGTAGTGCCCCTCTTCTGGTCCTTCAGCTGCTCTGGCCGCTACACCTGGCAGTGAAGGGTGCTGCTTGTGCAGTTGGGGCCTGGGAACGTTCCCAGACTTCCCTGAGCATCTGTTTTTTTCAGGACCAGGCTGAGCATGAGAGGAAGTCCATGGATGCCAGAGGTATGGGTTCCAGAAACCTAGTCAGCAAATCCCTTAAGCAAGCCTTTTTACTCAGACTGCCTTGTTCATGAAAAATAAGCCATCCTGCAGAAACCGTGCTGGGTCCATGAGATACAGGAGCCCACACCTGATCATCCACTGGGGTAATCATGTTATACAGACTAAGTCATAGAAACATAGAAACAGAGCGAGTCAGAAGGGGTCTCCCGGGCCATCTAGTCTGACCTCCGGCACCAGCCAGCTCCGCTCACGACATGCCCACCATGTGGACATCCAGCCTATCCTTGAACACCCGCACCAATGGGGCCTCAATGACCTCTCGTGGAAGCCCATTCCACACCCTCGAGGTCCTGAGTGTCCAGGAAGTGCTTCCTGGCATCCAAATGAAACCTTGGTTCCCTTAGCTTTGCTCCATTGGAGCGTGTCCTGCCTTCCTCTGCAGGAGAGAACAGGTCTCTACCCATCTCCATGTGACATCCCCTCACATACCTGTATGTTGCCAACATATCTCCTCTGAGACTCCTCTTCTCCAGGCTGAAGAGACCCAGTTCCCTCAGTCTCGCTCATACGGTATCCCCTGCAAACCAGCCACCAACCTTGTGGCCCTTCGCTGCACTGACTCCAACCTGGCTATATCCTTTCTGTAATGAGGGGCCCAAAACTGAACACAATACTCCAGTTGCGGGTACATCAGAGTCATGTAGAGTGGTAGTAATATCTCTCTTGATCTAGAAGCCACACTTCTGGCTATGCAACCAAGGGTGGCGTTCACCCTCTTGACCACCGCATCACACTGCGGACTCATGTTTAGCCTGCAGTCAACCATACCCCGAGGTCCCTTTCACAAGTGCTGCTCTCCAGCCACTTGTCACCTAACCTGTACTTATGACAGCTATTCCTATGCCCCAAGTGCAAGACCTTGCACTTATCCACATTGAACGCCATCCTGTTGTCTCCTGCCCACTTCCATAGTCTGTCCAGATCCTTTTGGATCTGGAGTACCTGCTCCTCAGTTGTGGCCACTGCTCCAGTTTTAGTGTCGTCTGCGAATTTGATCAGCAGACTGTTCACCCCTTCTTCCATGTCGTTAATGAAAAGATTAAACAGGACTGGCCCCAGGACAGAGCCCTGGGGGACCCCGCTTGTCACTGGCTGCCATCCCGATGATTCCCCACTAATGGTTACCCTCTGCTTTTGGTCAGTCAACCATGCCCTAATCCACCGGACACTGCTTTGGTGTATCCCAAAACTCCTCAGTTTCTCCACCAGGATATCATGGGGCACTTTGTCAAAGGCCTTGCTGAAATCCAGGTATACCACATCCACTGCATCCCCTCCATCTAGCCATCTCGAAACCTTGTCATAGAATTCCACAAGGTTTGTCCGGCAGGAGCTGTTTTTGCGGAAGCCATGTTGTGTGGCTGTCAGTCTCCCTTCCCTGTCTAGCATCACTAGATCTCTCTCTATTATGAGCCTTTCCATTGTTTTTCCTACAATGGATGTAAGGTTAGCCGGTCTATAATTCCCCATGTCCTTTCTACTACCCTTTTTGAAAATTGGGACCATTGATGCCACCCTCCAGTCCTCTGGAACTTCACCTGTTCTCCACGAGGTCTCAAAAATGGAGGCCAGCGGGCATGAGAAAACCCCTGCCAACTCTCTAAGTACTCTCGGGTGTAACCCATCAGGGCCTGGCGCCTTTGTAATGCCCAATGCCCTGAGGAGCCCCTCGACTTCAAGGGGGAGCCACTGCTAGACACACTGACTATGCAAGTCCCTGAGAATGGGAAAAAACAAAACAGCAAAACCCTTGATAGGTTCGTAAAGTTAACAATACTAGTAACCTTGGCCTTTTCTCGCAGTCATGTCATCTCAAGGCTTTGTTAAATTTGAAAAGCAATTTGAGACAGAAAGAGCACTTACCCTGCTCAGAAGGCGCTGCATTGTTATTAGTCATGCCACTGAAGGAGATTTCTCTGCAAAAGTTCACCCAGCCGGCAGTGGCTGATAAAGTAGACTGGAAGCGCTAAAGCTGCTACGTGGCAACTGAGGATGGCGAGGGTGGGTGCATTTACTGGAGAACGTTGCAGGTACAGATGGAGGCATGGCTCCTGCTGTCTGAGAGCTGTGTAGGCAGGCATGTGGCTAGCCATGCGCTGCTGATGTCAGGGCCCCTGCTAGCAATTCAGAGCTAGAATGGGGCTAAGATGGTGTCCAGAGTGCCTCCCCTACCACCTTATATCTGTTAGCATGCGTGTTGGGACGCATTGCAAATGATTGCTGAATGAGCATTTTATTTATTTATTTATTTATTTATTTATTTATTTATTTATTTATTAAAACATTTGTATGCCACCCAATTGTGCCATAGCACCTCTGGGCAGCTCACACAATTTTAACACAATTGTCTTAAGCAGCACTGCTGATGAAAACTCATTCAATTGCTTTACTAATGATTTGCAATTTTCAATGAAAAGGCTCCATTTCTCAATATACAGTTTGCCCATCAAAACAAGTACATGGCAGAACACTGAAGAAAGTGAAGTGTTCAGATTTTTTGGAGGGGCCCTGGGCTTCCCGGTTAGAGGACTCACTTGCCTTTTATACTAAAATGAACAGTTTAAGTTAATTCATGGGAACCAGTATCTGATCTTAGTGCAAGACAGATCATAAGCCATCTCCCAACTTCTAGCAAATCACTGATGTGAAGATGGCAGATTAATCTTTTTTGCAAATGTAACAGATGTGTGAGCTTTCATGAACATTAAATGTTTTGCATCTGTATGTGTTCCAGTTGAAACTTGCACAAAATCTGAAAAATACTATATTAAACACAGTGCTTTTGTCCTCTCCTCTCCCCACAAATTCAGTAGGCTCCAACCAACATATTTCTATGTCTCCCAGTTCCACCCTACTCCTTATATGAGAGCCCAGTCATTTAAAGCACTGCTCTCCTTTTCAATGGTTCACCTCTACGCTATGCTAAGCTACTCTACTCATTTATTTATTTTTTATATTGCCCAATAGCCAAGACTCTGTAATAGTAATCTTCCCTTCCCTTCCCAGGGATTCTTCCAGTTCTCATGGCTCTTATCAGTCAAGCTTTGGTGAGGGTGAAACGAACAGTGTGTGATTCATTGGGCTGAAACAACATTATCAGCAACACTTAAGGCAAGTTATGGGAGGACCGTGGCTCGTCATTGAACCATGAATCGCTCCTGAATCATATTGGCTGAACACAGCTGTGCTAACAAGCCATGACTGGTTAACCATGAGCATCCAACTGTTCACAACCCAGTTCACAAATACATTTCCTTCATGGGCTCACTGTGGTTAACATGGTTTGTTAGTGTGGCTGGGTTCAGATGACACAAGAGCCCTCACTTGATAACATCTGCCTGCCCCCTATTCAACACTTGTTCATGCAGTCAGGACTGAGCCTTTGTGTTCCAAGCCCTAACATTAGAACTGCCTTTACACAAAAGTGTGCACCTTTCCAAACTTCAGGTTTTCCAGGCCTAAATTCAAGAATTTTAACTCAGCCTGCAACAACATCCTGGTCAATACAGTTCTTTGCTTCCAAAAAGTTCTTCGGGTGCACTTTTTCTCTAATGTAGTTATTCAGTGCTGTCATGCACATTCCAGAACAGGTGTTTTTCTGCCATGAAAACTTTGTGCTTAATTAGAAAGGCAGTCATGTGGGCAATCTAGGCTGCACTAGGCTTCTCAAGATTGCTGCCAGCAACATAGGACTTCAGGAGCTCTACCCAAGTATGAAATTACTGAAGAACACAGCTTTAAATGCCAGAAAGAAATCTAGCACTTGAGCAATAGGTACTGTGTTAACAGTTCATGCACTGGCAAAAGAAATGCTGGCAGCTGAGCTGTTTGCATGAACTGTTGTGCAAACTTGCAGAAGACATGGTGCAATGTGATGCACTATCTTGTGCAAGAGATTGTGCAGTTAATGCAAGTAGAAGCACAGCTCTGCATTTCCCTTCTCTTTTCTCATATCTTTCACTATACATGAGGCCTTTCACTTCTGGAATAGCACCTCTGAATCCAAGCCATATTGATACTTAGGAAGGATGGAAAAGAGAAAAAGAATGTATGTATAGTTAACTCAGAGAGAAAACTGATTGCCCTGCTGCTTTATTACCTTTCAGTATTGTAAATGATCCCAAATGTGGCTGTTTGCATGAAAAGAAAGGGCTGAATAAGCATCTAAGTTTAAATGTGAACACAGCAATGCAAAGCATCATTGCTAATTTAACACCTTTCTTGTTCTAAATCCCACACCAGGCATCTGTTTTATCATTAAGAAAGTTGGGCATGATAGTCCTCCACTAGCTGGATGGGAGCTTCTCTCTCCTCAACTCAAGCCCAGCTCTCATTTATTTTCTAGGCAGGAGGATGGAAGGATTCCAGCCCAAATGTTTTACATGCACAGATAAAATATGCTTCCAGTTGGCCAAAAAAGAAAATATTCATTGCCAGCCGTATGTAAGGACCTTTGAATTGTCAGGAGGCCTGGTAGAAGGATGCGATAAATGGTAGGGAATGAAAATGTTACATCTGTTGAAATTAACAGCAGAGACCAAACTGTCAAAACCGTCAAGTTGCTCAGACAAATCAGGCAGTTGCAGATACAGAACAAGACTGGATAAAATGCATGGCCTGCTTCCTTAGCTCTGTTTCTATTCAGTGTTTTTCTTTCTCTAGAAATATACTTAGTGCTCAAATACATTATGATGTACAGTCTGTGGGAAAGAGTGGACAGGTGTGTAACCATGGGAATATGCATTTAGGCATTTTTTTCCCATGCAGACTCCAAATGCATGCTTATTTTAAAACTCTCACACATTGGAGTAACTGGTCTCTCCCTGGCTCACATTGGGTTCTGGGATTTGTAAGTATCTGACCTACCACTTAATCCTTCCAAGACATTGTCCAGATCTGTTTAGTAAACCAAGTATCTGATAGTCAGCCTCCTTCCTTTCACACTTTTTTTTCCTATAGAGGAAATCATGCCTGGGGCCAATGATTTTCCCAGATTTGCATAAGAATAGTTTTGTGGGTACTTTTATACCAGTGTGGCGTAGTGGTTAAGAGCATGAGACTCAGGAGATCTGACTTCTAGTGCCCATTCAACCATTCACTGGGTGACTTTGGGCCAGTCTCAACCCAAATGGCTTACAATCGAATGAATGGCTTACTTATAATCTATCTAGAGAGTCCTTGATTGCATAATTAAAGTCTAGGAATACTTGTGCATGGGGGTAGGGGGTCCAAATGGAGCAAGGCCTCTTTGTTCCATTGTCCCGCTCCTGCCTGCCTTTCTTTTTGGTATCAGTTGGTATCAGTTATTTAGCTGTGTGCATGTGCATGTGTGGCATGGGTGGATGATGAACCATGCAAATGGAGCAAGGTCTTTATGTACCCTTGGCCCATTCCTATTCCCCTCACTGATTCTTTTTTTGTTCAGAGTAGGGACACTGTGATAGAATATAATGAATTGTATTCTAGCAGCCAAAGGAAAATTAGTATATGTGGGGCACCATTCACTATACCAGAATGCAGAAGACTAAGAAAGGAAGATATCCAGTGCATTTTTTTAAAGAATAAGAAATCACAAGATAGAGAGCTCTCTTTGAATCAAACACCAGGGGGTTATCCAGGGACTGGGATAGGATGATCGGTGGTACCAAACTGAGGCTTACCTTTTTGGCAGAACTGCTTGCTAACTGTTCAGGAATACTAGAGGCATTTGTAATAATCTACTGATAATTATGGTAGCAGAGAATCTGTTATCCGTCTATAAGCCCATCCTGGTATCCATTACAAGCACTAACAAATCCAGTTCTTAGATACAGAAGCTAATGATATTATTCTTCATTTTGAAAGAACAAGGCAATCCTGGAGGTGCAACCTTGTGAGCTATTCTTGCAGAACAGTATACAATCATGTGGATTTAATACGAACTCCAAGCATTCGATCAGGCAAGAAATAGCAATTAAAGATGACCCAGAGGCATAGGGTGGTAGACAGCTAGTGTGCCTGCAGTGATGGAAGGCATCTGCCAGAAGCATAAGATGCTATTTTTGGCCATTTCCTGCTGCTGCCCATTCTCCCCTCCTCCATCTGTTCTGGAACCCTCCTGCCTGGCAACCTTCAGAAGAGATTTGGAGGGAGCGTGCACAAGGGCTCCAGCAACAAGGGATTTGCCAAAAATCACATCCTCCTTGGGCTGCTGGCAGACACCCTCTATCAGTGCAGGTTCACTCACTTGGATGCCGACACACCTTCCTAAAAATATCCCACCTTGCTAAAAACATTCCACTATTGCAAACATGGAGTATTTTTTCCCAGCTGAGAGTCTCCATTTGGAATAGTTGGGCACTGATTAAAGTGTATGATTCTACATGCAAAGCAATGCAGAAACAACAGTTACTTCTTCCAGTTTTTCTTTTTCACAGATGACCTCCATAAAGATGTGATTCCAGGAACTGGCGTACAGCATGCAAAATGATTACGACATCAGAAGTAGTCTCTAGAATAATACTAAGTTCATTGGTCTACCTAGCCCTGCGTGGCATCTGATTTGTAGCAGTACTTCAAGGCCTCAGATAGGAATCAGTTCTTCAACTCAAGATCTTTTAAGCCTAGATAGTTCAGAATGAACACAGAACCTGATTCATGGGCTGCATGTGATTGGCCGTTGATCTACAGTCCCAGTTCAGCAAGGTAGAATGCATAAGTTCCCATTCCCTTGAAAGGAAATGGACCTTAACAAAGTGGCAGTGCTGGTGGTTGATGATACAATCAACACACCTTTCCTATTGTTTTTTTCTTGAAATTTTACAGGCTCAGAAACCTTGAAAAAGAGTGAGGTTTCTGTACACCTCCTGCCAATGTAATGAGAAATCATAACAAACTGCTTGCCTGAGGTTTGTAGTATGCCATGGTTGGCTTGTGCTACAAATGGGATTAGAGTGTATCAAAGAGAGTCAGAGAGACTATCAGGACTAATTTGGACTGATCCTGCCAAATATCAATATAGGACTCATTTACACTGAATTAGAGATATAACATCTAGTCAACCCTTAGCCTATTTGTGATGCCACAGGCAATCCCAGAAGTGAGCTACTAGCCTTCCCATAGTATTTTATTTTAATGTCAGCTTTAACTAGCCAAGCGTAAGGATAGCTCTTGCTCTGTGCTATCAGAAATGTCCATTCTCTCCTCGATCAACTCCATCCCAACAGCATCCACAGACACAGGTTTCCTCTGTCAAGTCTTATCGGCACATTCCCTACTTTGGCTTCAAGGCCCAGTTCAGTGTGATTGGCCAAGTGCCCAGATTCCTAACAAGCTTTCATGGGATATCAATCAACACTGACTAGTTTTCATTCCAAAGAGAAAGGGAAGAAAAATCAAGCACTAAAATGACACTGTAGGAAAACATTTGGAAAATGTTTTCCTTCAGTCCCACAAGGTTAGAAATTTGGGGTTGGTTTCCCCCACCCCCACCCCTCCATACACACAACTAGATACTATGCTTTTGAAGGACTCAGGGGGTTGCATTACCTAATTAAGCACAAAACTCTGTTTTATTGTCAAGAATAAAGTTTGATCACTGCAAAATCAACATGGAGTGCATGGTGGAGTCCCCATTTATAGCTTTGATGATCAGGTGGTGATGACAGCTGCTTGGTGGGTTGAAATTCCTGCCGTGAGTGCTGATGGGCATATTTAAATATAGGTGGTTTCTATGCTTACCTGGGAGGCTGGGATACCTGAGATTTGGGCTGGGAGCTTTGGAAAGGGATTCCTTTTAATGCTGACTGTGTGGAGGGTCCAGTTATCCTGATAGCACTTGGGGATGTGACCATCCTGCCAGACTTTAATAGCAGCCAGTCAGGTGTGTCCTACAGAGTCAATGATTTGTATCATTAGAGGAAAAGGGCCAGAAACTAGCAACAGTGCTACAAAATACTAAACATGCAGATGATTTATCTGAGTGTGAATGAGGCATTCAGTAACAATTTCCCTAAAATACAGTTGGGGAGCAGGTTAATGGTTGCCCTGTATTGAGGCCTGCATATAATTTGACATGTACAGTTATGAATGACTTTCTGTCACATCATTTCTGATTATGACACTGGCAGGCCACACTTCTAACACTTTCATCTAACAAAACAGAAAAAGCCAAAGTGAATTAAAAGCAGAAATGGAAATGAAAACACTTATATGTTTGGATTCTATTTCTGGGCTGCAGAAGATGGGCAGCTTTGCTTGTGACAGTGCAGGAGAAACTGAGCAGGCTAGTTCCTGCCCATATTCCTTGCTTCCATATTCCAATAGATTTTTGTTCAGTTAACTCTGGGTTGTTTAACTCAGAATCCCAGTGTTTTGACATAAGGTTAACAGTCCTAATCAAGATATTCCTGAGTTGTTTGAGAAAGCAGAAGTGATGGGTACATACCAGTATCCTTCCCTTCCCAATGCCCTAATCAATTCCATCTTCCACTCAGAGCTTCATTGCACACTGTTATAACAGAACCCACTCTCAGAGGACTTTCCTTCCAGCCACTCTGGCTCCTCATTTCTTTCTTGTGGTCCCCTTTAATTACTTTATAGTGAAATAAAAGCACCTGCAGGTGAACCTCCACCCCAGCTGCTTTTGGTTCCCTGCTCCTATCCTCACTTGATCTTTCCCTCGTTAGCTGTCACATCTTGACATTCACAATGCATTTCTCCCACCATTTTGACAGATAAAGATTGATATTACAATACTGGATGGTCAAACAGTCACCTCCAATAACACAAAGGATTGAAGACTTAATGACACATTCAACTTTTGAGTAAGTGGTATTTAGATCTGCTCCACAAATGGATAGATACATCTTCTTTCCCTCTGTGCATATCCCTGCCTCCATTCCCCTACATGCCTTAACTATGATTTAGTAGTAGAACTGCAATGACGTTAACTATGGGCTGTATCCAATGGGGCATTTACGCTTACTCCAATTCTCCTTAATCCCACCAACCCCACCGGAAGCCCCCACTGCTTCCACAACAGTGGTTTAACGCTTTACAGAGCAGTCTGAAATGAGTAGTGCTTGTTTCTAGCAGGAGGGCAGCTAGCAGAGTTTGTATAAGGGAGTTCCACTGATTTGGTTCATTCTAGAGGTGAGCATCTTTGCTCATGGCAAGGCTCCAACTAGAAAAACTAAATGCACCCTTGGATTCTGACTCATGATTAATGGAGCAGGATTTCCTTAAAAAAAACACAGAGAGTACAACCAGGATTTGAAGGGGTGTGCAACTGACTGAGAGGCACCTAGATTAATGTTAGCCAGAACTGGCAGCTGTGCTGATGTAACTCTGCACCAGGAGTGGACGGCTTGTGGCCATTCAAATCTTATGGTGGGTTTCAAGTTGTTCAATGCTGTTCCATGCCATGGTTAACACAAACTGTCTGAGATCACACAGCAAAAACCCCTGGTGCTCCATAGTGCATGGATTTTTATTCAGACTTAGTGGCCAGATGAGTACATGGTTAAACAGGCAATGTAATTGCTATACTCCCTGCTCCGTCCTCATGGCCTTGCCACAAAACCACTGTGGCCAAAATATCCACCCTTTCCCTATTCTTGCCTAAGGATTGCAGACTCTGCTTTGTCTGCTACAGTCCTGAGCATGTTCCCCCACCCACATTCACTTTCCAAGTGTGCCTGCCTCTCTATGGCATTTCCCATTCACTCTGGCCCACACAGAGATTTTAATTAAATGAAAATAAATGGTTTTTCTGTGATTACCCCAATCCCCTTGTGTGTTTTTTTGTGCTGTCTCTCTGTTTTCCAAAAGAAAGAGGGAGAAGAACACAGTTCTCAGCCAAGGGGAACAAAAGGAGCAACGCTGTGTCTGTTGCTAGGGAGCTGAGGGAAATTGAAATTAAAGGCTAGAAGTGGTTGAATGGAGAAGCCATGGTGAAGTATGGAAACCTTAGACTACTGATTTTCGATGCAGTTCCCAAAAATTATTTACACCATGGAGGAACTAAATTTGGATTAGACAACAAAGCCATGATGGTCAGATTTCACCATGGCTCCTCGTGTTGAGTGAGGATGCACACCAGAGAGGGTAGAGGGGAAAGGGATGGGGCGCTTCTTGCTAGACTAGATTCTGTTTTGCTTTCTGCTCCTACATCTGACTAGTTCTAAGCAGAAGCTTAAGTAATTAGTCCTAGAACAAAGCCAGCTATTCATCCAATAATATTTCCCTATCTGAAATTTGTCAATACACTTTGAACCATGTCTCTGCTGGCTACAACCAAGCTGACTTTATCAGTGTTCACAAGATAATCTGTACTTTATATTCCTTTCTGAAGGTGTACACTCTAATCTGTAGATATCTGAGATTGTACTAACTAGTCTGAAACCATATCAGTTGCTCTTTCCTTACAATTTCTTGCATAAAACGTCATCAACATGCTACACAGAATGTAGAGCTCAAAATTTGGATTACCAATCCTTTCCTCCATGTATCAAGCACTGGAGATTTGGATTTCTGGCTTACATTAATCTTGTTCAGATGCCTTTCTTGCTCCAACAGGCGTTACCTGCTCCTTTCTTCTTTACAACATAGTAAAACAAAATTTGCCTCTGGCATCACTATCCCCACACCAGTGGTTCATGGTGTTTTAACACATGCCTGCATTGTAGTGTGAAATTTAGTTCACCGGCGAATAACAAATATATTGCTTAGGGGAGGAAATAGAGAAAGGAACATCTGGCTGTTAATATTAGAGTTGTGACAAACAGTGAGAAATGCTGACAGTATACTAAAGAAATAAGAGGTAAATGTGAATTATAAGCCCATAATGCCATGCATGGATTCTGATGATGTCACAATGAGAAAATGTATCAAGTAATTTAAGCCTAGGGTTAAATTAAAGCTTCATAACTCTAAACAAGACTGCTAAAAAGGCTTTAATTGAGTCAGCTTTATTCATCATCCCCTCCTTTCTCCTTCTTACCTGTCACACTCATGTCCTTTGTTAGAGCAAGGACTCTTTTACCCATGTCCATACATCGCTTGACAGCTTAGTATTCAATAACTGGAAGCTGGAATAATGAAAAGCATTAACCTGGTAAATGTACTACACTTATGCAGACACTCTGGTTTGCTCCCAATAATTTGGTCATCATCTTTTTCAGGCCTGATCATCATGGATGATGGTCAGGGTTTATGGATATTTGTGGTTTCAAACATCTACAAAACTGTGGGTTACTGATCTTTGACTTATTTTATTGGCTCCATATTTGCATTTGGAAGGGTTCCTCTTATATTGGACAAAGAGGATTTTAATGTTCTACTTTTACTCGGCAGCCTCCTGTGCCCATCAAGGAAATTGTTCAAATGGGTTGGAGGACCTCCTAAACAACGTGAAAATGGTACTGGGGGCTGCTGAAGGAAGGAAAAATCACTTAAATCTTGCAACCACCCATTTTTCCTTATTCCTTCTGAGAATGGAGGAAGCATTTCCATCTTCAGAGAGGCTGGTCTGGATGAAGTTCATTAACTGCAGACACAGTCAATCACTATAGGGAAAAAGGAAGATATGAGGCATTCTGGATACCTGCTTGTTCTCATAAAAGAAAACTGTACAGCTATGAGAAGTGAAGGTCATACCCATTGAAGACATAGTCTCATGGCTGAAAGGGAATTAGCAGGTAATTGAGTGTAGGGTACCAATTTCCTTCTTCATGTTTGCACCCTAACTGGAGTCACCTATGGAATTAATCAGTTATCAATTTGAGATGAACAAAAAGATGAAATTATGATTCAGGACAAATTAATGGACACTAGTTTAGAATATTTGAAAGTAGATTTGACACATTCTTGAAGAATGGCTTGTAATTTCAACAACTATTAGGCCTGATGGCTGAATGGAACTTTCAAATTCTTTAACGGTGTGGCCCTAACTGCCAATTCTTAGGATAAAGATAGTGAGGACAGGAGAGAAGTGTTTTCTTAATGTCTTTTTTGATTGGTATCTGATCACCAAAAGTTTGAGGCAGTTTCCCATGCTAGGTGTATTTTTGGACCAGTCAAACAGGGCTGTTCTCAAGTTACCCTATTTAAAGTATATGGATTAAGGTTTGGGGTGATTTGAGATGGATGAATCTGTCCATTTAGGTCTCGTTCCATTTATTTCTTTTTCCATTTCTAACTTTGTTCTTCATCATCCCTGTATGTATTTACAGCTTGAGAAAATTGTCTCCATGAACGTTTGTATGCATTTGGCATTGGCTGGTCCTAATATGCACATTTTTGTATGCGCTTCAAGCAAGAAAAGCACTTTTTACAAGCATCCCACCTTTGAATGGCATTTTATTATTTTTCATGAATATGCATACTTTTATATGCATTTTTCTCTAAGATATAGATTTACATATGCTTTTTGTTGGCCACTTTGAAAAAATATGCATAGGATTGCACTCTACACTGCCAATTCAGCATGTGTTGGAAGCAAAGATTATAAAGTCTGTCTGTCTGTCTGTCTATATTCTATCATCTATCTGTCTATTAATTCCTACACTGCCCAATAGCTGAAGCTCTTGCCCCTCATTTCTAAAAGTATCTTCATTTTCAGAGTTCCCAATTCTGCAGGAATGGCATGATTTTACTTGCAATTTTCACTTTTCCTTTCCACTGCCACCTTTTACTTTTAGCTTCACACTTTCTGTGGTTCTCTTCTTTTTCATATAAATGCACTATTCTCTGATTACTGTCTTTTGTGCTTTTTACTCATGATTTATCATTGCTCATTAAAAATGATAAGAAATGTGTAGTCAAAATTGGTTGTGCCCAAGAGTTTCAAAGGATGTAGAAAATTAGAACAGGTGCTGAATCACCTATAAAGACAATTTTGTGGGCTGGGAACTTCAGTTCACAGTCAGGGATACAATGAAATCAAGAAAAAAGTAAGTTAAATCAGCAACTTAATTATGTCTGAAGTATCTTCAGAGGGAGAACATTAAAGGACTCTTCAACTAGTAAGGAAAGTTGTAAAAGAATGAATTACTTTAAGTTACAGAACAATAAATTCACATTAAAAATGTAAAATTTCAGCAGTTATGGTTGCAATTCTATGGCTGATCAGCTGGTCTCCCACAGGCTATATAATACTGTTCTGGCAGGGTAGCAATTACACTACTCAAGAAGTAGCTGCTACTTCCATGGAAACCTACCCAAACTTAATTGTTCCTACTATTGGGAGTGCCTATCCTTGTATCAAGGGTGACCTTGGACTGGAGATGTACAGCCACTGTAAAATCCATTTCATCTTTCATTCTGTCGTCCACTCACTGATGACAATGGATTTTGCAGAAATACATCCATATGCATTTGCAAACATTCTGAGTTGCACAGCTTTGCACTCATGAATATGGGCAACCCCCCAACACTAACCAAATTCCTCCAGATGCATATTTACATATGAAATGTTATGTATTTATGTCAGTGTTTTTTTAAACTCATTTTCCTGCATCTAAATTGGCATAAAATTACATAAACTTGTAAAAGGCCCAGTCTACAGGTTTGTAGAATCCATGTGACTCAGGAAAAATAGCCTGTTGTTGAAATCATGGCCTGAATTCTTAGGGTATTTGAGTCCATTGGAGCCCTTCTGTGACATCCTTACCTTGAATACACAGGATCCAAAGCCCTGTTGGTCCACAACTTCTGAAATGGCCTTGGAGCTAGTATAGCAAGTTGGTGTCAAGGGGGGAAGGTAAAGACTAGTGTGGACAGTAGATAAAAATCACCCACCACCCACTCCCACCCATCCTACATCAAGTTGGCAGGGCATAAGAAGTTATCCTCTCTCCACCACACGCACAGTTACAGGTTTATAGAATTGTAATCCTCTTAGAAGGAAGCTTCTAAGCTCAGCGATCTCCACATATCCAGTGACCTGCTAGGCTGCTGCCAGAATGGTTTGAGGAGTGACAGAGACCATTGTCACCTGCTGGTCCTCCTTTTATTTATTTTATTGTTTCTCCTCTAGATAGGTTTTGAGAGGTGCTGGAGAAATTCTAGGATTTCTTGTATCCTGGCTGCTTCTCTCCCACCCACAGAAATACCTATGATCTTCTGAGAGATTTTGTGATCTTGGGAAACAGTCAATGCAATTCTTTCCATGGTGGCAGCAAGAGTGAAAGGAGGCTCCGGGACTCAAGCTAGGCTCTCCATCTCACAGTATTGCAAAAACAGCTTAGATGAGAGTTGGAAAATCTTTTTTGATAGTACTGATGTCTTTCAATCTGTGAACATCATTTTAATGGAATGACATCATAGCAGCTTGCAAGGTGGCCATCACCAATGCAGCATGCTCCAAAAGTATTGAGCTTCCATCTTCTGCAGCTGTTCAACATGCTGTGATCATAAAAAGTGTAGCTCGACCAAGCTAGAAACCAGAATGAGAATAAAGACTTGTTGGTGTTCTGCAGACAACCACTCAAGGATTTACAGGTGAACAAATGCGCTAGTTTAACAGAATTGTAGGGTTGCTGTTTTAAGTGCCACGTTAAGCATGTAGTCACATGGTGTTTATACAGAAAAAGCCCTACCATTCCCTTGGGAATTCACTGCTCACTGACTTCTTTGTGTATAAATATCCATAGGATTATACCTTGGAGCATTGATGGCAACTGTAGTAAAAACTTGTTCTTGCTTTGCAGGCCCTCTTATCAGTTTTGGCTCAGGAACATATATCTTATCTTAAATATATTTAGCATGACATGTTTAATGGTTAACTGTAAAATCAATTGTGTGCGGAAAAAAATTAAAAGCTCACTTTCAGATGTGTTCTTACTCAAATAGAAGGGTTTCTTCCATCCGCAGAAGTCTCCACATTCCAGTAGAAGCTTCCACTAGTGAAAGAGGGAGAGATACTTGCTTATTTCCCACTTTCCTGGCACCCCCCCCCCCAAATGTTAGCTGCCACACTATTTTAGAAGCTCCCCCAATCCCACAGAGCAGAGTTTTTGGTTCACAGGGTGCAGCAGTGTGAAATTTACCTCTACTTCCTTCTGCTATAAGAACTATGCCATTAGCAGAATTCCACTCATGAGAACTTTGAATCCAAACCAATAATAAAAACAAATATTTGCATATTAGTTAATAAAAAAATTAATGATTTTTAATAATGAGACTGTTCTGCCTGCCAACTATCTTGCTTACATAGATCCAACTCTTAAGTTTACAGTTCAATAACTCCAGGAAAGCTATTGCTATTGTAACCGGCTGTGCGCCAAATGGGTCACTAATTTCAGTCCACTTTAAATGGCATAACTTTAGTGAGAAGAATCTCTTGAATATCTGTTACTGACAGTCACTATTTTCCCAAAATCCTTACAGATGATTTACCTGAACAGGATTTTCCAAAGTCACCATCAAATTAACTTTTCAATCAAAAATGGGTAAAAGAATCCTGGAAATCAGTGAATTGTCCCACATTAGTACACATCAATGCTCAGTTTATACTTGCTGGCTTACCTTTGCTTTTATTATGTGATCTCTATCTCTGCCTGTCTCTGCCTCTTTTTTCCCATCTCTCTCATCTGTGCTGCTATTGCTATCACTATTTATTTTGCTCTCTATCAGAGGCTGCTGTCGAAGTGCAAGAAACCAGAAAGCTGATTGTTTCTATGTGGTTTGACCTTTCAGGCTTAAGAACCAAAATCCTGAAGAGGTCCTAAGCTTTGTAGCATTTAAGCAATACTCCAGAGAACACCTTTGAGGCCAGTAGTCTTCACAGGATTTAGGAATTTATAGGCTACAATCCAAGAACAGAAGTGCTAGCCCACTTGGGACAATTCTGCTAGGTCTTTCTATATAATTTAAAAAAATTCTCCTTTTCAACCCCCTGATCTGAACAAATTTTGGCCTCCTATTCCAAACTCCTTACAAAAGCAAGAAACCTCCAGGGGCTTCTGCCTTATCTAGCAGAAGCCAACAGCAAAGCTCCCATTAAATTCAGTGAGCAGGATCAGGCCCTGTAAGTCGAAAACTCACTGGCTCGCTTAAATACTAGCTGCACCGTATTTTCCAGATCAGTGGTTAAAACTCTCTGAAGAAGTCACAGTTGCTTAACTTGTTGGCAAGCGACCAGGCTGACTCGACACTCTGCATAACAATGAGGATTGAGGGAGGTACCTTGTACAGGAGAAGAAAGTCTTTCTCCAGTTAGAATTAAATGCTGAAATCTTGCTTGTCGGGATAGGCTTTAGGCAAGTTATATAGTTCAAGCTTTCTGTAGTGGCTGAAGCAAGTAGTAAAAGAGGAGAAAGATGGTTTTCTAGCATGTTAACTCTCCAAGGAGCCATAGGCCAACTTCAAATAGTTTGTGAACCCCTCACACCTCCTAGGCTTTACTTAGTGATATCTGCCTAGGGCTGTCCTTAAGAACCAAATGTGATACAATTCCCCCTTCATTTAAAGCATTTAGGTTTAAGCTAGTTACCGCAGCTCTTGTGTGCCAAGGTATGAATAATGAGGAGCCTTGGCCTCCCTCAGGTGCTATTCTTTAAAATTGTTACTTTTGCCTTCAGAATGCTAAGCAAGGCATGCTGAAAGTACATCCATGTTTACAAGAGTGCTACTTGATAACAGTACAAGCAAGGTTATTTGTGACAAAACAAGTGTATCCTTTTTTCACTACGAAAATATAAAAATGATGATTTTTTGAAGCTGTGCTTAGGAGATGAGCAGCATCAGCCCACTCGTTGGACAGAATGAGGCAGGTGGCTTTTCCAGGAGCAGATGAAGGATGGATGACAAGGAATGGAGGCTGTGTGTTTTAAGACAGAGTTGTGTGTGACATGTGGCCTGCCGTGTTCCTTCTCCTCTCCTCCTCCACCATCTGGCTTTCTGTCCTCAGGAATGGTAGTGGACACTGCCTTCACCAGTTTTGAAGTGAGATTCAACTCTGAGTCTAGTCATCTGAATGTGGAATGGAGAGGAAAGAAACTTGCTTTTTTTTCAGGTAGCAGCTCTTCAAGCTGAGTAGTCAAAAACTCAATGCATTTTCTGCAGCGATTGCAGAGGATGGATGTTGCTTTCATGTCTAGCCTACAATACTTAAGTAGCCATTGTTTGCAAGAAGATGCTGGGCTGGACCAACCTTTGACCTTCTCTGATGGGACTTCTTAGGGCACAATCCAAAGGAATGACAGAACATTTGGTCCTGAGTATCCCTCATCCTACTTTTCTCCCTCTGTCTCTCTCTGCTGTATTTTTCAGTAAATGGGACTCTGAGTCCCTGTAGTTGATTAATCCGGGAATTAGAATGATGGTTGGGAGGCTTTCAGATCCAGCAGATCCATGACTTCTCTTCTCAGAAACTCAACCAACACCGAACCTCAGCCTCTCGATTTCCTTCCAGTTCTCTGCTCAGATTGCTCCCTCCAAGATCATCACACTGTGGCCTGGAGCGAGGGATTCCCAGCATGCTGTGGGGTCCCTCCTGACCATGGAGAGTTTCACCGCAGTATTCAGGTATGGTGGCCTCAAGAGAAATGTGCTGTATGTGGATTTTGCCCTTAAGACTGTTCCAGAAGCTGGAGTTGGTGCAGAACACAGCAGCCTGGCTGATGGCAACTACTGCTTCTTTTTATCCTGCAACTCCTTTGCAGAAGGAACTCCACTGGCTGCCTATTCACTATCAGTTTTATGGTTGACAAAGTCCTGATTAACTTCAGTCCAAGAAGCCTTACAACCTGGCTGGTCTCTACAATTATTGGAGGATATTCTTCTTTGGTCCCACCCAGACCTATGGCCACCATAGCAGTACAACAGGAGAAGTGTCTTCAGTATTGTGGATCCATTTCAAGCACCAACATTGAATTGTATTAGGTAGCTGCTGAAAACATATTTGTTCTTGGAAGACTTTCTTGCTGACAAGCCATTATTTTAATGTTACCTGTTTAAAATATGTTTATTCTTTTAATGGATAGCTTTGCACTGTTCTCCATTCTGTAATTTGCTTAGTTTAGGAGTGGGATACACATACTGTAAAATAAGAGAGCTGGTCTGGTGCTGCAGTTAAGCAGCCTGGACTGGGATGTGGGACTAACTGTTGTAAAGATAACCAGAGAGGAGAACTTCCTAAGCCACCTTGTATTCCTTGCAAGAGGTAGAAAAGTGGATATAAATGCAGTGTAATAATAAATAAATAATCTAGGGCTAAAAGGTGCCATCTTATCATTCAGGTGAGAATAGATTTATGAACAAACTTTAATTCTGTGCTCTCAAAGTTGTTGTTGTTGTTTTCACCCTATTCAAATTTAATAAGGAAAAATTCTAGCAATTATCAACCTTTGTATGATATGATCCAGCATTCAGTACAGCGGAGCCTTTCAAACAATGCTTATGTGCTGCTGAAGTTTTCCTGGAATGTTTTGGCCTTGTGTTTTCCTAGTTTTGACAGTTAGGGAACTGAAAACATCTCTTCATACACTTCCCTGGAAGTGTGATGCACCCTATTGTGGTTTGTGCTACGTATTATGGTGCACTTTCTGTATCCCTGCTTAATATATGTACATATATATATATATAGAATATTTATATGCCGTCCTTCCGCAGAGCCTTAGGACAGCTTACATAAATAAATAAGAATAGAATAAAACATAATGCAAATAAATTCCAGATCCACCCTGGCTGCAGATTAAAACATATATTAAGAGTTATTAAAATATTGTTGAAATAAAAAGGTCTTAGCCTGGTGCCGAAAAACAAATAACGATGGCGCCAGGCGTACCTCTCTGGAGAGCGCATTCCATAGGCGGGGTGCCACCACATGTTGCTTTCATGGTCATATTTAGTGTTGCTTTGATGCTGGTGCATTTTTGTTCATTGCTTTGAGACTTCTGTGGAAAGCAGTATGCATATAATGCATAACAGTTATACAACAATACAATACAGTATACAATAATAATAAATAAATCAGTAGAGGTTGCTGCAATAAGCTGATTTCAAAAACATGTTTATAACGTTTGATCATTGGAAAAATAAGCATGGAAATGATTGGATTACATGGATTTGACAGGTTTTCTCAACTTTCTCTGAAAACATGTTGCAGTAACTTCAAGAAGGAAGAATGCCATGAAGTAGACACAGAGCCATCAGCATTCAGAATTCCTTTCTTTAAGTTTGTTATTCATTCCTTTCTGTTACCTGCCTAGTTATTGCTCCTTTTATTTTAATTTCCACAGCAAATTATGTTAATGTGATAAACTAGGAGAACAAAAGAAGAGTCAATTTAATTAAATTGTGAAAATTTATAGGAATTGAATTTTTATCTCTAAGAATGAAAGAATTTACATTTGTAGTACAAACCCACCTTCTTAATCTTTTAAATTATGGCCTCTTAACAAGACAAAACTTATCATAAAGATAACAATGCTCACCAAAGTAAGTGCATCTCAGTGGGTTAACTCTAATATTATGCTCGTGGAAGTCTGCTAGTGCAATGAGACTTTCTCCTGTCTTCATGGGAAAGAACGGATTTTAATGCCATGTGGGAAGCTGACAGGAAACGAGAAATCTCCCAGCAGCCTTCTGTGTTCCATTTTCCTTTGCTTTTGGCAGCAGAAAGACACCGTTGCCTTCAACCCAGTACATTGACATGTCTGATAATCTTTCATACCTTGTGAGGAACCCTCATATATGCAGTCTTAATAATGCTGTACCTTCATTTGTTAACTTGTTAACTTTCTGCCCTCATGTGCATGTCAGTATGCTATGATAAAACTTATAAAATGATTAGTAATCATGCTTAACCTGGTGAATTCTTGGGATGACACAGAACAACCTATAACTGTATTTGGATCAATACATCTGGAAGTGAATAAATTTTGAGTATAAATGAAGAGTGCCGTATAGCAGTGGCCACTGAGATGGTTGCATGTAGATCTGAAATAGCACATCCACCTTCTTACAGCTTTATTACCAGGACTGTCAGTTTGGGTGGTGTATAAAAGGCCTGGGAAACAAGATTCATAGCAAGAGTTTATGTGCTATGCACTTAGCATTTCACTGACGTGAGGCTTTTCTACAGATTACATTCACATCATGAGAATTGCTTGCATTACAGCATTTTCTGGCCTCTACTACCTGTCCTGTTTCCTTCTTAATGTAACAAGGCATATACTTGTGAGGGAAGTATAAATGAAAATTAAGTGCTCATACAACTGCACTTAATGGAAGTCAACGTGTGCACAGAAACCTCAGCGATTGCATACATTACGATTGCCACATATGTGGTTCTTTTTGTGAACATTGTAGTCCACAAGAGATTGTGGGGATGACACACCTGTGAACAGGCATATGCCAGGCCCCACAAAAAGTGGCAGCATGAACACCATTTATCTTACTGCATTTATTTATTATGTCTAAAATGCATTTTAAAATTAAAGATATTCAATATCTTATATATGAATCCCCTTTATGTATTTGTACATACAGTATATATCGTTGTCTATCTCTAAATGGACATTTAAAATATGGAAACTTCTTTCTACTTTCTACTTTCATTTTGCCTCCAGGGATGACTTTTATATTACTGTGTAATTTGCAAATAAATAGACCTACAGTCCTGTCTTACTAGGACGTTAATTTCAGTCACCTGCTTTTTACCATTTTCTTCCTATAAACCAAGCCTGCTTGGAACAAAAAGTCCCCTCCCAATTCTGCACAACAATAGGCAATTTGAGTGCCTGTATTACCCCATGCAAGGTGAACAAATTGAGGCACAAAGTATGGTGGACTACAGTTCTTCTTAGCCAACCAGGAAAAGGAACAACTAAACAAGCAAGCAAAGCTGAAATCTACTGGCCGATTCTAAGTTGATAAGCCACAGCATTGTTATGTTGCTTGCTGATAGATTCAATCTGAAGTTACTATTTTAGCTGAAATCTAAAAATCATTATTACATTGATTGCAAGCTGTTGGGAAAACCATAGCCATTCATGTTGGAAATTGGCTTCACCGGGGCATTTTTGTGTTAGGAATACAAAAAGACCCCCAAAATAGTGAATGTTCGGTAACTTTCTTAATGATGGATGTATTGAATAAATGACCATTCTGCCTCCAGATTAAAATGTATTTATTTTTCAACATCTTTAGGAAGCCCATTCCAAATGTGGGGGGAAGCCACTGAGGAGGCCCTACCATCTCACCATCTTCTTCACTTCCTTTAGGCCTTCAGAAGGATCTCATGACCAGATTTCAACAGGGCGATAGATAGACATATATGGGAAAAGGAGGACTTCAAGTAACCAGATACCAAGCTGTTTAGGCTGTATATGGGTCCAGGCTTCAACTGGCAAGCAGTCTAATTTATATAGAATAGGTGTTATATAGGCTTGCAAACTGATACTTAGCACCAGACATGCAGCCATATTTTGGACCAGTTGAAGTCTCTGGACCACCCTCAAAGGTAGCCCTGTGTAGAATGCATTATAGTAACCCAATTGGGATGTTACTAGCACATGAGTAACCATAGTCAGGCTCTGCCTATCCAGATAAGGACATAGTTGTTGTATTTGCTGCAGTTGAAAAAAGGCACTCCTGGCCACCAAGTCCACTTGGGTCTCCAATGATAGTTTTGGGTCCAGGATCAATCCCAAGCTGCAGACCCTGTCCTTTATGGGAACTGCAACCCCGTCCAAGACAGGGCAGTGGCCACCTAACCAGTCAGATGATCAACCAACAGCACTTCTGTCTTGTCTGGATTGAGTTTCAGTTTATTGGCCTTCCTCCAGTCTATTACTGAACTTAAACACTGGTTCAACAAAAAGACTGCCTCATTTGGATTTAGTGTAAATGAGAGGTAGAGCTGAGTGTCATCAGCATACTGCTGACATCTCAGCCCAAACCTCTGGATGACCTCTCCCAGTGGTTTCATGTAGCTATTGGAAAGCATGGGAGATAGCATAGAGCCCTGCACAACCCCATAGTATAATCGCCATGGGGCAGATCAACTATCTCCCACTACCAGCTTCTAAACCTGCTTAGCCAGGAAGGATCCAGATCAGTGCAAGGCAGTGTGTCCAACTCCTAATCTAGCCAACCTGTCCAGAAGGACACCATTCAAAATAGTGAATGCTGGGTGTCTTTTTTAATGGTAGATGGAAGGATTGATTGAATGACAATTTCTTCCTCCAGATTGAAAGGCATTTATTTGATTTGAGTTCCGGTATGCCCCATCCATTGCTGCACTCTTAAGCCCACCTAATTTTAAAGCAATACACTGATGATCCTTGTTTTGTGTGACTATTAGGTAACTATCAACTGATGTACGATACCAAAAAGGCAGTATTTTTTTTCCTCAGACCCTCCATATTATGCTTTTTTTCTTAGACCAGAGCTAGTATTTATGGATCCTTTTCAGTCCTGAGTAGGAATCCTGTTTATTTCCATGCCTGGCAGTTTCATGACTTTTCTGTCACAAGGGGAAAATATGTTTCTGCAGGAAAATGAACTATAGGAAGAAAACATCCTGGGAATTTGTAAACTGATTGAAAATTTGTGAACTTTGGTGCAATTTTACATTTTGGTTTTGGGTTTGCTGTCTCACAGCAAATTAGTCTTACAGAAAGGTTCATATTTTGCTTCTTTATTGTCTCTTAGGGTGAAAGAGTACTTGAATGATGGCTGCAGGGAATTAGAGAAGAATCAGGGCAGATGCTGCCATCAATAGCTTAATCCTATATATCTCCATTCAGACTTAAGTCCCACTGAGGCATTTGAAACTTACCTGCCTATAGAAATAGTTATTATTTATTTAAAATATTAGCAACTTTTCATTATGAAATAATGAATACCAATAAAGCACAACAAAATGAAATGGCCACAAACCAATAAAAAAGCAAAACTAGGGAGAATGCTTACATGGGTGAATAATGGTTTACAAAATTCAGTGACACAGATTTAGCCAAAAAACGTAGGTCAACGACCAGACCTTTCATTACCACTGGAAGCTTATAAAACGCAGCAGTGGCCTCATCTAAATGGGAAAAAAAAAAAAAAAAACATTCTGCAGACATATCAAGAATGCCCTGTTTTAGGGCCGAAAAGGAAATTCTTTGACACATGCATAGCACTTTAGTTTCTTTACTTCTGTGTAAGTTTGGAGGTAAGTGGGCAGGGATCAAAAAAGGGGAAACCCCCCCTCCTCTGGGGATGTAAATGGGGAGTTTAAATCCTCCCTTCCACAGTGTGATGATCCTTATTCAAACGGTGGATGCAGACACACAAAATAATCTAGTGTCATGTAGTTTCGCTAGGCAAGATTTCAAGAACATTAGTTTGACTCGCAGGTTGTGGCATATCCAATCACTGACAAAGGCAGCAGTCAAGAGGGCATGTCTACTGGGTGTCTTTCTTTATGACAGACAGACAGAATAGCAGAAGGAAAAGCAATCGGAATTAAAGGTCAAGTTACAGAATGCTTAATTCCTATCGTCAAGTGTTTGAGACTCTTCTTATCATTGCTTAATAGATGCTGAATCCTCCTTGACATGTTTGGCCTAGCTGCAAATAAGGATGGCTGGAGAGATGAAAGGATGCCTTTGTTAGTAACGTTGGTACTTGTTTCTAACACTTAAAAGAAGAGTGGAAAAAAGTGAGAAGGAATACTCTATGGAAGAAAAAAGCAGGCACAATGGAAAAGTAGAACTAGGCATGCTATGACAAGGAGAACAACTTCTCCTTAAGTATCCCAAAGGAACTAAAAGGGTGGAATCTGAGCCTCGATGGATTCTATCTGCACATGGAAGAGATTTCAAGGTGGACACATCCCGTCTAACCCCCAACACAGGGGTCCTCAAACTACGGCCCGGGGACCGGATCTGGCCCACCATGCCCATTTATCCAGCACGCCATGCCCATTTGTACCCACTGGCCTGCATGCGCTGCCACCCACCTCTCCCCGTGCGTGAGCAGGCAGCAGTTTGCTCGCTCGGAGAAAACGATCTCCAAGCAAGCAAGCTGCTGCCTTCTGCCCCCACCTCCTGGTGCATGCCTGCCCATGCCTCACCTCGCCTCCTCTCGCCATGCGCCCCACCCCTGCCTCAGCATGCACGCCTGCATGCCCTGCCCCCCCTCACTGATCCGCACACACCGCCGGCACCTTTCAACTGGCCCCCTGGTTAAAAAGTTCGAGGACCCCTGCCCCAACATCTGAAACCACCTCCAAGCAGCCTCATAATCACTGCTTCAGAGCATCAAGTGCAAATGATGAGGGGAACACTAATTTCTAAGGGAAGTATTCCATTCTTAATTAGAAACACTAACTTCTAAGAGAAGTCTCCTTTAGAACACTAATTTCTAAGGAAAGTATCCCAATCACTCCAGAAGTAGTGATTGCCTACGTAATGGAACTATAGTGTTTTTTAAAGCAAACCAAAGCAAAGCAAGTTGCTTGTTTCTAGAACCGAGCAGGTCAGTGGAACTCACAGAGGGAGCTGCACTGATTTCTGCTGAACGTAACATAGGCATTTCCAGGGTTACTTTTAGAAACACACATTCCCTGCTGTGCGAGCAGTCACTGCCCCTGGCATATCGCTGTAGGGGATTTTGCCAGAGGACACTTCTCCAGAGGCTGACCAACTCCCAGAGTAAACTACATGAGAAAATCATTAGCTGCATGTATTTATTTATTTAGGAGATTTATAGGCTGTCCATCACTGTCATCTCTGGACAGCTTACAGAATATTATGAATCCTAAACAAAATATATTAGCTATACCATGAACTGAGCATAAAAATGACATGGTTAAAATAAATTAGATAAATCAATATTCAATTAAAATTGATTAACATTAAAATATTGATCAAATAAAAAGGTCTTGGCTTGGTGCTGAAAAGCATATAATGACAGTGCCAGGCAGACCTCTCTCGGGAGCGCATTCCAAAGTTGGGGCGCCATTACAGAGAAAGCTCTCCTCCAAGTACCCTTTCTCCTGACCTCTTTCAAAGAGGGTTCCTTGCATGCCACCATCTCACCTCTTGCTACACAAAAAGATGCAAAGAAGTGCCCCAGGTAAGCAAGGACCTGGAAACTCTAGAATTTCTTGGTCCAGTAGAATCATCTTGAAGTTCTGCACTGAGCAGGGGCCTGGACCCCTGGCCTTATTGCTCCCTTCCAAATCTACTAATCTGTGATTGTATGTAATAAGCCATGGACAGAGCTGATCATTCCCTCTAGATGCATGCCAGGAATTTAGTCTAATTGCCCTCAGCAGTGTAGCTTGATGAACTGTGTCATCCTGAGTAGGGTGGCCTGCTAAGATGCATAAGAAGCCACCTAGAACCCCACCACAGGTCATGCCTGTGGGGAGAAGAAATGAACCTCTATTCTATGATTCTATAACTTCTGTTTGTGATAGTACAAAACTGGCAATTTGGTTGCTTGGGGATCTCACAGTTCATCATATGGAGCACTTCTTAAGATATAACCAAAGTTTTCCATTCCAAGCCTTATGATCCATCTGTTTGCTCAAAAAACTAAAGGGAAAAACACCCTAGGCCAATATTTCATTTACATTAAATATGCACAGGAAACCCCTAATATAAATACTTCAAGTTTCATTGATTATGAAAGGAGCACAGTAATTAGTCAGTAAATCTTGAAGATCAGTTAATAGCCTATCTTGATCTATTACAACTGTAATCTAAACTGCTTCTCATGACATTATTGAAATGCCTTAAGAGATCTTATTAATCCAGAACCTACAAAGCTCTGTGCAAGGTTGCCATAGATCAGGAAGCTGACATGGCTTAATTGCCCTTCTGTCAAACATTTATATTTTGACATATACAGCTGAGTCTGGATTTTGGCATTACATAATTAAGTGCTGTGTGTAAATGCACAGCTATGCTAATGTGTGCTTATCTAATTCCATTGATGCTGCCAGAGAAGATTGAAACTGTGGAATCATACCTTCTGTGAAGTCCTCTTCACTTTTGATTCATCTTTCCAGGATTGTACTGATAAAATCAGGATATCAGGTCACAATCTCACATATTATTCAGAACCAAAATAGAAGTTCCTACTTAGTAGGAAATTTCTGCCAATCATATAAGCCCATATGCTGCATGTATTCTAAGCATATTTAGCATATTTTATGGAATCGCAAATACCAAGTCCAACTGGACGGAAACCAAGCTCCTCTGGAACAGACCAAATTTGAATCTAAATGCTTGTGAAGTTTTGTTTGTCATCTGGAGTTTCAGAAGGGCACATGCTACAAAAATAGACATACTTCTCAAAGTTTTTGTATGAGCAAACACAAGAAGGAGAGTGAGAAATAGAGGAGAAATATTGTTTTGCAACAGGCAGCTTCAGCTTCTGACCACCATTAATGTTTTTACCAGGGTCTTTTCTTTCTGTGAAGAAATGCTGGAGCATATCACAGCACGCTTCCAGTTTTAAGTGCTCTTTGCTAGTTCTCTCCTCTATGGACATGACAAGAGGTTTGGTGGTGTCTCTATAACCTGGGGGGCATAGAATTGCTTGGAAAACACAGGATATTCAAATCCTTTTGTGTCTCCTACTATATGTGTCTCCTACTGATGATCCAGCCCTGATTGCCCTTTCTGTGATTCTAGAGCCAACCAAGGATGATAGGTGAGGAGAGCCTTAAAGGGATTTCCATTTGTCGTAACTGCCCCGTCCCTCCACCAATCCTTCTGAAATTGGGCTGGTTTCTTCCCAAGGGCTGCCTCTGAGATGCATGCCATTTTCATGCAAATTGAACCCCCTGAAAATAGCTCAGATAAGCACAGGGGAACAAATTACTTTCCCTGCCCCAGATATGAAGACAGACCTCCTACAAAAACTGGTGCACCCAATTTTGTAGATTTCTTCCCTAGGGTCAGCTCCGTGTTGTATGTCAGTGTTATAGCTACAGGAAATAAATGTATTCTTTTCTAGGAACTGAAGTCCAAAACTTTAATGTCTCTTCATGCACAAAACCCCAGCACCTATTAATCCCAAGAAGGTATATTGGCAGTTTGCTTTAATTATATATATAAATAAAAGAACAATGAGCACAAACATCACTGCATGTAGTTGTCTGAAATTTGACAGGCTTCATAGTCACTTAAGATGCTCAGGCAGGACATTTCATACAGCTCTGTCAAACAAGAAATATAATGCTCATGAGCATCCGACAAGGACAGTCACTTTTTAAACACCTGTTCAATGTTTTGTGACATCCCTTTGAGTAGAGAACTGTTCTCCCCTGTAGAGGAAGGCAGGATGCACTCCAATGGAGCCAAGCTCAGGGAACCAAGGTTCAGTTTGAATGGCAGGAAGTACTTCCTGACTGTTAGGACCCCACGGATATGGAATGGGCTTCCATGGGAGATGGTTGAAACTCCATCGGTGAGGGTTTTCAAGGACAGGTTAGACATGCACATGCTGGGAATGTCATGAGTGGAGCCAGGGATCAAACTAGATGGCCTGGGAGACCCCTTCTGACTCTCTCTGCTTCTATGTTTCTACCTACCCTATCATCATAATTTTAAAGCTGTTTGGTTTCTATGTGCAAGTAATTCAGGATACAGTGATTACAAGGAAAGGCAAATTCAAAAATCCCCTTAAATATTGTCTCTCAATGTGCACCTGAATTCCTCTATTTGTAGCCCAATTTCCCTGTGCTGAGAGAAGTTTCACTAGCAGACTCTACTGTGTCAAACTGTATGAGATGGAGGGAACTGTAGATTGTCCAATACTGATACAAGGTAATTTTAAAAAGAGTCAAGCACATCAGCTGGGATTTGTCATTCAAAACTCCTGTTATTCTAGGCATTTGATAACTTGTTTTAGCACCTTTTGGATGATGCACTATTCTACCCTTTGCTATTGATTTTACTTAGGTTTTTTACCATGTGATGTATAGAACGAATATATGAATGGCCACCCCTGTCCAAGCATTGCTGTAGAAGACTAATTCTTCTGAATCCATCTGAGTTAGATTACAGTGCCGGTTTTGGCCCTGAAATTACTTTGGTTGCTCTGTGGAATGACCTGTGCCAGGAGGGGGACAAGAGAGTCTTGACCCTGTTAGTTATCCTGGGCCCCTTTGTGGCATTTTGATGTCATTCTGTAAGGTTTGTCTGAATTGGAAATGGGCAGGATGGCTTTGCCGTGGTTTTATCCTCTCCCTGGTGCTTTGGGACCTTTACATGAAACTGCTGAATGAGGTCATCCAGAAAGTATCAATATGCTGATGACACACAGCTTTCTCAGTTCCCAGTGGACCCAGGTGAAGTGGTGGAAGTATTTAATTAGTGCTTAGCTTCAGTAGTAGACCGGATAAAAGCCAATAAACTGAAACTCAATACAGATAAAACAGAAATCTTATTGGTGGGTGGTACATTTTTCCATGGCAGTGATGTCTACCCTTTTCCCCTTAAAACAGAACTGCACTTCTAAAACAGGATTGCAGACACTCAGATCTGGGGCTATCTCTGGTCCCCCATTATTTCCCAGAATATCATGACTTATTTCCCTCACCCCTGCCCTATATCACCCATTCCTTTCTCCCAGCTGGCAATTGTTTGGTGGTTTCCCAGCTTTTGTGCAATTTTCCCTCCATTCAGGTTTGTTGAAATGGCTTCCAAGGCTTGGTTACTGGCAGTAAGAGCTTTAAGTTAAATTATACATGCACGCACACAAATATTTTGGCTCTATTTCTTTTGATTTTGTACCACTCCCTTTTGCCTTTGGACTCACCCACTGTTAGAATGTATCCCCTCAGAGCTTTTCAAAATGGAAAGTGGTCCTTGGGCTGAAAGAGGTTCAACAACACTGCTTTAAATGAATAAATAGCCTGTTTTTTTGGTGGGGCACCTGCCATAAGAGGCACAGGTGTCTTCAGTGGCACTGTTTACAGTCTAGGTTTTTATGACAACAATGGCCCTACCTGGATGGTGATGGTCTGGCTTTAGGACTCCCTGCTCTGATAACTTTCCACTGAGATAACTGCAGCATATGTTGCAACTTATCTTTTGAGCTTTATAGGAGCTGTACATGATGTTGAATTCCATTCTTAAAATAGGTTCATCACCTATGGAGTCATCATCATGGTTCATCAGCATGGACAGCTCTTGGAAAGCTCTAAGGAAAAGCTGCAGTAAACAAGGAGCCACAGACTTATTTGTTTGACAACACTGTTTGCTGGTTTGCCTATGAAGGCTGTTATGAAACTTCAGGCAGTGCAAAAGATGTCAGAAAATACACAGACTAGAACTGACTGTTGCACCAACATTCTGTCATTGTCACTGTTCCAATTTATTTTAATGCTCAGTTCAAAGTGGCAGTTTTAACTCTTAATGCCCTCCTTCAGGGGTCAGGCACAAAGTATGTAAAAGTCTGCCTCTTTCCATGTGTTCCTAACTAAATCCTTGAGTTTGTCATTTGAGACCCTAGTTTAAAGCATGTTTATGTGATTGGGTAAATAAAAAGATCTTTCATTGGAAATGAATGATCAACAAAGAATGTATCAGCGAAACCTCTTTAACCTCAGTTTTGGGGCCACCACAGAAAGACCCTTCTCAGAGGTAGGCAGCCAACAAATTCCCTTAGTATTTGGGAAGCAAGGCCTCAAAGGATGATCTCAGGCCAAGGGTAGAAAATTATGAAAAGAGGATCTGAAGGACTGTGTAAATTAGCACCAATATCTTGAGTTCGGCTGAGAAACAAACTAGAAACCAATGAAAGTGGTACAATACTTGACATAATATAGTCATAACAAAAATGTACACCACCTTGAAAGCTTTGGCTATTGTGAAACTTATGAATTTAAAGAAACGCAATAGACATGAGAACTAGAGTCAAATTTCCAATTCATTAGCTCTACATCCATATACATAGCTTTTTTAGTGAATCGGATTGCTATGTGTACATTCAGAAGAATAATGGAATGAAGCAGATGCTAATATGCAGCTGGCTGCATCACCACTGTGATGTATAAACCCCTAGGAGCATCTTCTGTTGTGTGTTTCTTGATATGGCTTTGGGAGGCTTTGTTTGTCTTTATGTTTTTCTTTCCATCTTTTAACCCCCACTCCAGTTGTCATGTATTTTAAATAATAATATGCATCAAATCAATGCAAATTAAACTCATTGTTGCAATACCGTTGTACAAGCCATTACAGGCAAAGACAAATAAAATTATATTAACAATATATCCATCTTCTTGTCTGCTTTTCAAAGTGCAGAGGCATAATTGCTACATTTATATATATATAATGGCTGTCTCCAATACCAATTGTATATATTTAGAGCGTTTCTCTTCTTTTAGTGAACCTATCTATTGATAAATATGGATATATTACAGATGTCAGCTAACATGTAACACATTCCATATCTGTTTAGCCTGAAACAATGGATGATGATAATAATATCACAACAAGATGACATGAAATATCGCATCAATTTCTGACTAGAGTTGGGTAAATCAGCAAATGCTGAATCGGTTGAGTTTAATCAGACCTCACATCAAAGCTCATTCCACCTCCAATCGCAAGCTTTGTTTTATGCTCTTTGCATGAATAAGTATACATATTGACATGTGAATTTTTCCAAAGCTATGCAAAGGTATCCAAAGTGTGCATATTTTGAAAATGTTGCATTGTTTCACCCAGTAATTATAGTGTGTTTGTGCACATGTTTCACTGGGGATGCATAAGGAAACCACCCAGAGTTGAGAATCCATCATATTCCCTGGACTTGGCTCCTTGGACTCCAGTCCGCTTTGTGGAGGCCGGGATTCCAAGTTCCTGGCAAGCACGGCCAGTTTTTCCTGGACATGGGAATTGGGCCCCATACACTGCACAAGTGGCACCAGCTCACAGCAGCCTCCCCTTGCACTGAGGAAAGCTAGTCATGGGGAGCTCCGTCACAGAAAGCTGCCATCACCCCCCCAATGGACAGCAGCCATTCACATGCCAGCTACACCCACCTTTTGGGCAGCTGTTGTTAATGTGGAAGAAGCTTGCCAGTTGTGCAGCTGGAGCTCAGTGACCATTTGCAGATTTCTTCTCAGCTCAGCAATCTTTTTAAGACCAGACCAAGAAGAAGAGGATGGCCACACATTCTTTGAGGGACAGGTGCTGGCGGGCTTTGTCTCACCCCCTAGTCCATGCACATTTTTGACCACATTTATTTGGGTTCTACAAATTGCATCAGAAGTTCAGAAATATACTGGCTTGGGCTGAGGTGCCTTCATAATATGGCACACTTCTTTTGCACTGTCACTGTTCACTCTGATCAAATTGTTTCGATCATTACATCTTCTCACTTTAGATTTGCATGCATCTTAATACATAGTTTGCAAGAGTGATAGCCTTTCTTTAAAATATTGTAGGAGAAACCAGGCTTGACATAATATGGTCAACACAAATTGGTTGCCTTCATTTATTTTCATAAAAGACTCTCCTTTGGTGCTATAAGAATTTCTACTCTAGGAAAATGTGAGTTCTTCTATTTTGGATTGATTCATTGGCTCAGTCCAAAGGAAGAACTGCTATAAAATTAATACTGACATTTACAGAATCAAAACATTTTTTGAAACTCATGGCAATCTTCAATGAATTTTGAGGGGAAAAGAATGTGATGTTGTAGGAAGGAACAGCTTCAAGATGAAATGGTGTGCTCTGCTCTTCATACACTGCTAATTCTCGTATTCCTAACTATATTATTTATTCTATACTACCCCATGGCTGGGTAGCTCTGGGTAGCTATAATGGGTAGCTATAATAACCATCTATGGCCGGCTACCTCCTATTCCTATTATCACTTTATTTTCTATGGTATTTTTAAACATAAATGTCCTCAAAGTGGATCAAAAATAAGAGCAGCATAGCAAAAACCAGAATGAGATACAGTCTCGTGCAGTGTTGAGAGTCCTGGACTGAGATCCAGGAAATCTGAGTTCCAGTTCCCACTCAGCTCTTGGGTGGCTCTGGGGCAGTCATTAACTCTCAGCTTAACCTACCTCACAAGGTTGTCATTGTGAGGCTAAAATAGGGAACATTTTATTTCTTTGTGAACTGCCTTGGGATCAGTTCAAGAGGGGAAAAAGGCAGGGTAGAGATGTAATAATAATAAGTATTAGCACATCATGGAAATGATCAGGTTAGTACTAATTAATTTCAAAACACAATATAACCAAACAATTGATATCAATAACGCTAGAATTATAATCTGCTAAATGTATTGATTTATCTATGTACATTTATATAGCACTTAAGGAGCTTAAGGAAATGTACATGGTCCTCCTCATCTCCAGTTTATCTTTACTACAATGCTACAGGGGTAGGTTAGTCTGGAAGGTGGTGACGTTTCCAAAATCACCCAGTGAGCCTCAAGGTTGACTGGATCTTCCAGGTCCCAGTCCTACACCCTAACCAGTTTCCCGTGCTAACATTGACACACAAAACATAAAGTAATGGTATTAGCAGGAACAGTCAATATTTATTGGTGTTATTTATCAATAGCACATGAAATTCACTTCTGCAAAGCTTGGAAATGCATTTGCACTAGATTTACTATCATCTAACCATATTTCAAGCCAACATAGCAATGCAGGACTTGAATCTTCAAAGATCAGCAAGTGTTATAAAATGTGTGCTCCAGAGAGAGAAAAGTCCAGCATCCCCTCTACAGATATTGTCTTTCATATCATAATTTTTGTCCACAGTAGAAGAAAAAGAAAGAACAATTATATTTCCATATACGGATATTCACATAAATTTATTCTGCATGTGTCATCTGCAATTAGACTCTGAACTGTCTCACTTCTCATCTAATTTGAGAAATAATAATTAGTTATCTTGCTTAGCACCATATATTAAAAAAGAAAACACCAGTTATGTTTTACTTGGGAAAAAATTATCTTTGACAGAATATTGTAGCCTGGAGCTGCAGGTTATATTGCAAAATGTTAGTTGGCCAATATTCAATTAATTTGCTCACAAATAATTTTCCATGATATAAGCTGACCTTTGCAGAACATCTTCTGTTTTATTTACCAATGAATTTTATACGTTTTATTATCAAGTGTGATTTAATTTCCTAGACCTCATATTAATCCCTGCTAGTTTTAATATTAAAGGATAAACAGTTTTAACATAGCTTCGTATTGTGTTTACTGGCCCCTAAGTATATCATGGAAGGAAATAAATAAAGGAAAAGAAATTCCTTTTTAAATATACTCCATTCACTTTTTTACTAATAGAGATGATCCAAGGGGAGCGACATGCCTTAATGTTAGAATAATTCACTAACGGATGTAAAACATCTTGGTGGAACCTGCTCAAAGGAAATCTTTCCATCTCAGTGATGTCAAGGGTAAGCTTCTGTAGCTTTTCCAGGGGCTTGACCTAGAATGGCTAGTTCTATAAAGATAACAGCTACTTCTATAAAGGGTAAAATGTATTCTCCAGCTTCATTTCTCTTAGCTACTTAATTTCCAAGATCAGAAATAAATCAGGCAAGGCTGAAAAAAGTGGCTGATGTGTAGGAGTCTGGATTAAAAGTAGCAGGCAGAAGAAAGTGTCGACATTGTATTGCTTTTCTGTTTGTATCATCAGAAAAATTCAGCTCAACAAAGTTTACCAAATTCCATCTGAAAGCTCTTTCCAAGTGGAGTCTGTAGTAGACTGAAAGCTTTAATTTTACTTTTTTTCTATTCACATGTAAAGTGTGTGTATTTCCATGCATGATTTTTAAAATGTACATGCTGTAAAACACTTTTTGGTCCATAAATCACAGTATAAGCTTGGAAATGTATAGACTTAAGTTGAAGTTTGTGTTTGAGTCTATGTTTGGTGTGGAAGCTGTGAACTGGGTCAATCCTGTTTAAAAACAAACTGGAAGAATCTTCTCACACATCCTTCATCCTGAATGAATGAAGCTTTGGATCCATCTTTGTCCTGTTTGGCAGAGATAGGAAGAATGATGTACGAAAGAGTCAAATCTACTTCTTGTTAGTTATACCTTAAGAGCTCTGTCCAGTTTGACATTGCATTGTGGGAGGACTATCCCAGGTGCCTTCATTCCAGAGCACCTCCCTCTTCCTCCCAGAGTGATCTGGGACACGTCAACTTGAAGAATGATGACCCAAGGTGGAGAAAGGAAGAAGCAAAACATAAACATGTGGTTGTGGTGGGTTTTCAGCTCTAGTCCTTCTCCTCATGCCAGAGGCCTTGAGATTTATTAAAAAGCAAACAATACCCACCCATTTGCTAATATCAGCATAACAGCTTTCTCATAACTGAGTCTATATAAGCACATGACATCTGGCTGCTTGTTCCAAAGTAAGAATCATCCTTTCTCTTTATGTGTGGGTGATGCTGAGGAACGTATGGCAGAAATCAACAGTCCTTGGGGGATTGTTTCCTCTTTTGTTTTTTAAACAAGGAAGTCCAGAGCTACATTTATATATGGTGCTTGTCACAGCTTCCCTCTTTTGACTAAAAGGGGTGGTACAGAGATTCTGCTGTTTCACATCTGTCTTGCTCAGATGAAAGGGGGTTCCCTCAGGCACCCCTGGAGGGAGTACAACTTCTATCTGCAGCTCTGCCAGCCAATTTCCTCTGCTTTCCCTGTGTGGACCCAGCATCCCTGTGCTGCTCAAGCAGTCCTCCCTGGAAAGTTAGGGTTAGGGAGCAACCACTGAGATGGCCTTCTTTTCACCAACCAAGCTTCTCTGGGAAGTGACCATTGGAGACAGGCCCCAGATCGTGACCGAATTATCATGGGAGATTGTGGTGGTTGTTGTACATTTAACAAGCTGTTGTTGTTATGAGCCCACTAATAGCCAAAGTTTTCTTGACGATTTACAAAAACTTCAAACCTTTAAAACTCAACATAAAGCATAATATAAAAACCATTTATCCATAAAACAATTTACAACATTCAATGGTAAACATCCCAGGATTGGTTATAACCCTGTTGTAGGTTACCGATTGCCTGGGAGGAGAGGAAAGTAACTCTTAGCCTGATGCCAAAAGGATGACTGTGTTGAAGCCAAAGAAAGTTCAGTGCAGAGAGCATTCCACAATCAAGCTGAAAACCTTTCAGACTTTCTCAGTTGGGTCCTGAGTAGGCAAGGATCAGGGCCTTCAGGTTGTGGGTGTGTGTTGCAGGGGAAGCTTCTGTGCACAGCCCCTCTGGCACTACCATTCTAGTTCTTATCTGATTAGTTTGCATGCCTGAAAAAGCTTTTGCTAACTCTTAAGCAGATCTTCCTTCAGAACTTTTTTGTTTGTTTCAATTGGTATTTTGCAAAAAGCGTTGTGCTGGGCTTTTGAAAAGTGCTGCTGCTGTTAGTTTTGCAACTGGGTTGTTTTGTATGAATTTTGAAAATGGTTTTATATTGTTTTAATTATGTTTGGGCACCATGGGAAGGCTTTGTCCTGAAAACCAGCATGCAAATCACTTAAACAAATAACCACAAAACAAACAAGCAAAACATTCACAGCTCATCTCATATGTTAAGGTAAACACATGTTTTCCTGTAGAATATTTTAGTAGGTTAACTGTTTTCCACCTTCTAATCAAAATTTTGCAGAAGTTTTTCCTTACTGCAGTTTATAATCCTAATGACAAAGACAATTCAACATATGATAACTGATTCTGACAGACAACTATTATTATGGATTTGACTTTTTTTTAAAGTAAGGTTCAAATATTTTCAGACCTTTTGATTTCTAGCATGAAAGCAAAACTCAACTTTTAGAATCTTCATAATATAGCTTCAATGTTCTTAGTTCCCTTCTAAGATAATCCAAATCAATGGAAAGCTTCTGTAGTTTCCAAGCCAAATGCAGGTGCCTGGTTTCCCTTTGCTGTTCACAAGCAATTGTCCCCCACAAATGAACCATTCACACATGCAATGATGATCTCAGTGCTGCATCAGATGCTGCTATGAAGTGCAAGTGACTGATTTCAGCATTGTAAACAATTCATAATTTTGATTATAGGAAAGGGTTCAGAGGAGTGCAACAAGGATGATCTGGGGACTGGAAACAAAGCACTATGAGAAGATATTGAATGAACTGGACATGGTTAGCCTTGGGAAGAAAAGACATGACACGACGCGACACGACATGACACGATGATATGATAGTGCTCAAAAGGCTGTCATAAAGAGGAAGGCCAGGATCTCTTCTTGATCATCCCAGGTCGAGGACATGGAATAATGGGCTCAAGTTACAGAAAGCCAGATTCTGGCTATAAATCAGGAAGAACTTTCTGACAGTTATAGCTGCATGACAAGGAAACCAATAACCTAGGGAGGTTGTCAGCTTTCCCACACTAGCAGCATTGAAGATGCAACTGGACAGCCATCTGAGAGGAACGGTTTAACTTGGAATCTTGCACTGACCAGAGACTGGACTTCTTGGCCTCCTGGCCCCTTCTGACTCTACTATTCTATGATTCTATTCAAATAATTAAAAAGGTCTAGTTTGTAGCCTTATGGGGCCCCGAATCATGTTAGGGTCTTATGCTGTAACAGTGAATCAGCTGACAATCAGCCCTTCAGCTTTGCTCTCCAATAGATTAAAATAACAGGAAATTTATCAGTAATTGATTCCAGGACATAGTCAGAAAATATGGGAAGAAGCTGGCTGACATAGGAACTTGTCTGAAAGCCTATGTGTAAGCTTCAGGGATGGAAGAAAACTATATTCGGGCACACGTCAATGTGGATGTTCAGAATCCATGAACTTGGAAGATTGCAGGTATCTTATGCAGGATAGAAGGAGTGTGGAGCTGAGGGCTGCCTGCAGCTAGATGGCTGATTTTGGCTAAATGGCACACTTTGGGATGGGAGGAAAGGAGGCCATGGTATTGCCAGGATACCTAGTATCTCGGCAGTGCTGATATCCTCCTCTCCCCCATCCTGAAGCACCACCAAAGCCCCTTCTCTGACATTGTTTTGTGATCTCAGCCCCATAAGGGTATGGCGCAGTGGGTGTTCTGAGTGTGCAGTCCCAGCTTCTACACTAGAGCTGTTTGCCAATGGCAGAGCAGGAATGATAAAAAATGATCATGGCCCTCCAGATGCTGTCTAGGTGCCATAGGATAGGCCTGCCCATTAAATAGGCTGACACACAGGTCTGTCAAGTTTGATTTGGCTTGGGAAGTTGCTGGCTATGCCGGTCTATAAGATGGTTTACAGAGCTACAGATCAGCTTTTTCTAAATCAAGAAGTTGTCAGTGACAAAGTACAGCATCACTCACTTTTGTATGCTCACACATGACTGGCACTTCTGAAATGAGATAAAGGATTGCAAATTCTACACAGTACTGTATTATGCAGCACTCTTAATGAAAAGGGATTCTTTCTCTGATTCCATTTGAATTAAAAAAAAACTTTGTCCCTGCAAATGGCAAGAGCAAGGATTGCCGTTATGCTTATTCTTTTCACCTTTGTACTCTAAATCTACCAGCAGGTTGTGTTCATGTGAAGAATAATAGCAGAAGAGAAAATCTCTCCATTTGTGTTGCAGGAAATATAATACTGGCAATTGAATATGCAGCCAGGGGAGTAGTTTTGCTACATTTTGTGGATTGGAAAAGAACATTATTTGGAATACTCACGAAGATTTCTGCTTAAAATCTTAGTTAATTATTTTATGATCCACAGTCCTCTTTTATCCCTTCCCACTACAAGCCTAAATCTAGCTATGTCTCCTGCTGCCTGCCTTGCTTTGGTGGCATTGATTCATTAATTTATTAGTATTACATCACCCTGCCGACAAAAGTGTGTATACTCAAAGCTATGGTTTTCCCAGTTGCAATGTATGGCTGTGAAAGTTGGACCATAAGGAAGAATGAGCGCTGAAGAACTGAAGCCTTTGTGCACAAGAGTTTGGCCAAGGCTAACGTCTCAATTGCTGGAGGAGACTCCTGTGAGTCCCTTGGAGTGCAAGGCGATCAAACCAGTCAGTCCTAGAGGAGATCAACCCTGACTGCTCTTTAGAAGGCCAGATCCTGAAGATGAAAATCAAATACTTTGGCCAGCTAATGAGAAGGAAGGACTCCCTGGAGAAGAGCCTAATAGATGGCAAAAGAAGAAGGGGGCGGCAGAGAATGAGGTGGCTAGATGGAGTCACTGAAGCAGTTGGTGTAAGCTTAAGTAGACTCTGGAGGATGGTGGAGGACAGGAAGGCCTGGAGGAATGTTGTCCGTGGGGTTGCGATGGGTCAGACATGACTTCGCGACTAGCAACAACAACCACAACAATTAATGGCTATTAATTTCTATAACACCCAATGTCTGTTGCTCTCTGGTTGTTTTCTAAAACTAAAACAACAATTATTCCCAAGACATCGGCCATAGTGGGTTGACATCTTACTCCTTTTTACAATCAGTGACCATATTCAATTCTACACATAGTCCTGTTTCTTTAACCAATAATAAAAAGAGTTCCAAGTTTGATAGAAGTATGTATCTTCCTTCTCCTTCAAAGACAAAGTCAATCTGTCCATTTCCGTGCAATCCAAAATCTTTTAAAAAATCAGCTCTTCAGTAGGTGGCTCTTCATTCCTCCAGTGTTGGGCAAATGCAATGCTCGCAGCGATAATTACGTGTAAAATCAAATATATACGTTGTTTATCAATGTCATCAGGAATAATGCCTAATAGAAAAACTAATATTTAACTTTTAAATATTAAAAGTTTCTGTAGCATGTCCTCAAGCTATTTATGTATTTTAACCCAGTATTTTTTTGCCTTAACACAAGTCCACCACATATGATAGAGTACCAAGTTTGTGTTTACATTTCCAGCATGTATTTGACATATTTGGGAGCATTTCTGCTAATCTATTTGGTGATAAATACCATCTGTAAAACATTTTATAAAGGTTTTCTTTATATGAGGTTGCTAAGGTTATCTTAATATTTCTTTCCCACAGCTTTTGCCAATTCTGTAACTCAATATTATATCCAAAATTTTGTGCCCATGTTATCATAGTTTCCTTAACTTGTTCCTCTTCCATTTTCATGTCCAGAAGAAAATTATACAATCTTTTAATCATTTTTCATCTGATTTTGAAATCATTTGATCAAATGTTGTTAGTTCCTTATAAAAACCATACATTCTATAGCCTTTAGTATATCTTGATATTTGAACCTTGTGCCACCGAGAAAGATCAATACCCTGCTCCTTGATTCAGTTTCAATTTTCCATCATTATCTAAAATATCATATCTCACAATCATGTTAAAATTCAATGCATTTGGATATGAAGAGCTTCCATAGGAGAAAGCCATCTCGGCAATTTAGTATAAAGTTTGTCTTTAGCTTTTCCCAAACTGACATCAATGAATTTCTAATATAATAATTTAAGAAATAGCCATGTGTCTTATACTTCTCATACCACATATAAGCATGCCATCCCATTTATAAGAGATAAAATTCTCTTATTTCTTATATTTATTCATTCTTTTAACCACATTAAAACACAAGCTTGATAATACAGCACCCAATCAGGAAGGCCAAAGCCCCCATTCCCTTTGGCCTCCTGGAGCATTTTTAATTTAATCCTTGCTTTCTTCTTGTGCCATATAAATCTCAAAATGTGGGTATTTAAATCATCAAAAAACTTTTTATCAATTTTCATAGGAATTGTTTGGAATAAAAACAAAAGCTTTGGTAATATATTCATTTTAACTATTGCTATTCTTCCCAACAGTGATAATTGCAAATCCGCCCATTTTTCTAGATCACTCTTAAAGAGATGTTCTTTCTCAAGTTGGTAAGCTGTGAGAGAACACCTAAGTCCAGTGTACCTTCACCTCTGGCTGGATCAAGGAGCTCAGCACCTTTGCCCAGCACTTGCTCCCTTGTCTATCTTCAGGGACAGTTGTGAGTTAAGCTCTAACCCTTGAAAAATTGAAGCAGACTTCTCCTCCTCAGCAGTGCAGAGTAAGAGAAACAACATAGTTTCCCTGACCCCTTAGGGAACGACAGTCAGCCTCCTGCAAACTTCCCTTTTAGGGCATCAGCGAATCTCACACAGCCTGAAGAACAGTGGGCATGTGTGGGCAGGTGAATGGCCTGCTATAGATAAGTTACTTTATAAATAAATAAATAAATAAATAAATAAATAAATAAATTTATATTATTATAAATTATATATTAATTAATTGATTGATTAAAGATGCCAGGGCATGAGGGGGCAGCATATAAATTTTTTTAAATAAATAAATAAACAAACAAATAAAGATACCTCATGATCTTCCCCTTTGGTGGGCAGGCAGGTGTTGTCCTGACCATACTGAACTGCTGCTTTTCTTAGTCCAGGTAGTCTGTCTGCACCAGAGGGATACGGATGAACTCCTTCCTGGCAACCAGCATGGCACTCACATTTACCCAAGAAGTGCTTTTTAGAGCAAACAAACCTAAGGCTTCTCTGCACTTAGTCAGAAGTGTGGAACTCAGCAGTTACCTCAGCAAAGCAAAATAGGCAGGAGGGAAAAATAGCTTATTATGCTTGACCCACACCAGTGGGATTTCGAGGAGGGAGACGGGAATGAGCACAAAAGCATTTTGTCCAGGACCATGGGACCTTTAATGAATGGAAACAGTTGGCAGGAGTTTGCATTCATGTTCTCATGCTGTGCCCCAGGGAGCAATAGGCACAACCTCTGCCCATGGAGGAAGTAGTCCCGGCAGGTTTATACACACATTAATTGCCCTTCGGAAGACAAGCCGCTTGCTTCCCCTTTCCTTTTGGGAGATGTGCTTTCTCTGTAGAATCTGCCACAAACTCTCCACTAAATATTGGTAGGATAAGCATAATAGCACCGAGCAACTTCTCACCAAATATCTGGTGAGTCTCCTTAGAGAGAGAGAGGGGGTAAAATGCATTAAGCCATCTATGCCACAAGTCAAATGTACCCTGTGACTGTTCAGTATGTACAGGGCAGCAAAACTCAAGCTGGTCAAAGTTGTCCAAATTCCACTTTAAAGCTCCTTCCATCTCGTATCTGCAGCAGATTGTGAGCTCTGCTTTCAGTTTTTGTGTTTGTTTCACATTAAAGTGTGTGTGTGTGTGTGTACATGTATGTATGTGCATTTTGCATTTTTTTCTGGTGGATGTTAGGGAATTTATCCTGGAAAAGCTTAGCAAATATATTACAGTGGGCCTCAGATTGGTCTTGGATGTCCTCAAGGGCAGCATGTAATAGGCCCTAGATGACCCTGAATGGCTCAGGTGGTGGTAAATAGAAGATTGGATAGAAGCAGTGACTAGAGGGACTTCTTTGCCTCTCTCTCTGCCCAAATATACCTGATATAGGCACTTGCCAAGGCTCAGTTGACCCCACTAGGCTTTTTCCTCCATCTGTGCTCAAGCCATCTCCCCTATTGCTGCACCAGTCTCAGCTCCAGGGTGCAACCTGCCATACAAGCTCTACTACAGGTGAGCACACAGAAGTGATCCTGTCAACCACCTGGGGATCTCTGTGATCAAGCAGAGATCAAGATCACCCATGGATTTGACAGAACCACTAGTCACATTGGATGGGAAATCCCCAAGTTCCATCCAGTTCCCTTAGGTGGACAATTTGAGTAGGTTGCTCATCCTTGCAGAGGTGAATGGTCATCTAAATCTCGATGAACAGTGTTCCAGCTATGAGAAAAGAACTGATTCAAAGTTCCCAACCTTCTTGAAAGGAAGGAAGGAAGGAAGGAAGGAAGGAAGGAAGGAAGGAAGGAAG
>NW_025335761.1:5956589-6023160 GCF_004798865.1 Varanus komodoensis
GGCGTGCTTCGGACGAGGCGGGGGACGCAGGGCCGGCGGCTACAAAGGGCGTCGGCCAAAGGACGGTCGCCACCGTTCGGGTGGCCGAGCAGGGGGCGGGGCTGGCCAGGGGCTTGCGCTTGGCGATGGTAGGCCCTCCTGCTGGGCTGTGAGTGAGGGGTGAGTGTGTGTGTGTGTGTGTGTGTGTGTGTGTGTGTTTTTAGTAGTATTTTAAATCTTTTTATGGAGTCGTCCCTGGCCATGCTGCCGCTTATGTTTCCTGGGGAGCGCACGGGTGCCTCCATTGAGGTGGTGATGGGCAGGGGACGTAACAGCGTTGGGAGCTTAACGTGTCCGCATAGAAGAAGGAGGGACAGATGGCTGACACCTGTCCCTACTTCTGGTTTTGCTCCCAGCCAGAGGGTGCCAGGGAGTCTCGTCAGTCGCCCCTCTGGCCTGACGGTGCTGTTGCTTAATGCCAGGTCGGTCAATAACAAATCTGCCCTCATCCAGGACCTGATTGTGGATGAGGGGGCCGACCTGGTCTGCATAACGGAGACCTGGGCGGGAGAGGGGGGGATGTTGCCCTCTCCCAAGTGTGCCCGCCCGGGTATCTGGTCCAGCACTGCTCACGGCCGGAGGGGAGGGGAGGGGGGGTCGCTTTGGTTTACCGAGCCTCCATCTCCCTCACGGGACTTCCGGTCCCTTCGAGACCAGGGCTGGAGTGTCTCTATTTGGTGTTGGGCGACCGAGACAGACTGGGGATTCTGTTGGTGTACCGCGCACCCTTCTGCCCAACAGTCTCCCTGCCTGAGCTGACGGAGACTGTCTCGGACCTGGTGTTGAGGACCCCCAGGATGTTGGTCCTGGGGGACTTCAATCTCCATGCCGAGGCTAGTCTGACCGGGGCGGCTCAGGACTTCATGGCCTCCATGACGGCCATGGGGCTGTCTCAACATGTCACCGGCCCCACCCATGAACGGGGACACACTCTGGACCTGGTTTTCTCGACGGGGCAGGAAGAGGGTGGTCTGAGGGTGAGTAATTTATGCTTGACTCCCCTGTCATGGTCAGATCACTTCCTGGTGAGGTTTATGCTCGAGAGCGACTTCTCCCTCTGTAAGGGTGCGGACCCGATTATGTGGGTCCGCCCCCGGAGCCGGATGGATCCAGAAGGATTCCTGAAGGCCCTGGGGGAGTTTCCGGCTGACAAGACGGGTGCTCCTGTCGAGGCTCTGGTCGAACTGTGGAATGGGGAGATGACCAGGGCTGTAGACACGATTGCTCCTAAGCGTCCTCTCCCACCGGGCAGAGCCCGCTCTTCCCCTTGGTATACTCCTGAATTGAGGGCGATGAAGCAGGTTGGGAGACGACTAGAGCGTAGGTGGAGGAAATCACGAGATGAATCTGACCGAACACACTTACGAGCCCACTATCGGGCCTATGCTGTGGCGGTGAGGGCGGCAAAAAAAGAGATTCTTTTCCGCTTCCATTGCCTCCTCACAATGCCGTCCGGCGGAGCTCTTTCGAGTGGTGCAAGGCCTGGTCCGTCCAGGTCCAAAGGAAGACCTGATTCCACCCTCAAAGGCCCGCTGTGACGACTTTGCCAGGCATTTCAGGGAGAAAATCGCTCAGATTCGTCACGAGCTGGACACCACTATTGATTCAGAGGTTTCAAAGGAGACACCAACGCTGCCGTCTGGTCCAGATTTATTGGATGAATTTCAGTTATTGCGGCCCGATGATGTGGACAAGGTGCTTGGGCGAGTACGTCCAACCACTTGCCTTTTGGACCCTTGCCCGTCTTGGTTAATAAATGATTCCAAGCACGGGATTGGAACCTGGATCTTGGAAGTGGTTAACGCTTCTCTGAGGGAGGGTCGGGTGCCTGCCCCTTTGAAGGAGGCGGTAGTCCGACCGGTCCTGAAGAAGGCGTCACTGGATCCAGAGATGGCCACTAATTATAGACCAGTGGCCAACATCCCGTTTCTGGGCAAGGTGTTAGAACGAGTGGTGGCGGGACAACTCCAAGCACTCTTGGATGAAACTGATTATCTGGACCCATTGCAGTCCGGCTTCAGACCCGGGTACGGTACTGAATCTGCCTTGGTCGCCCTGTATGATGACCTGTGCAGGGAGAAGGACAGGGGGAGTGCGTCCCTGTTGGTTCTGCTGGACCTCTCAGCGGCTTTCGATACCATCGACCATGGTATCCTTCTGGATAGGCTTGCGGGATTGGGGGTTGGAGGCACTGCTTTGCAGTGGTTCCGCTCCTATCTCAATGGCCGGTTCCAGAAGGTGGTGCTGGGGGACTATGGCTCTGCGCCATGGCAGCTATGCCATGGAGTACCGCAGGGGTCCATTTTGTCCCCTTTGCTGTTCAACATATACATGAAACCGCTGGGAGAGGTCATCAGGAGGTGTGGGCTGCGGAACCATCAGTACGCTGATGATACCCAGCTCTACCTCTCGTTTTCCACCAATCCAGGTGAGGCAGTGGCTGTGCTGAACCGGTGCCTGGCCGAGGTAATGGGCTGGATGAGGGCCAATAAACTGAAGCTCAATCCAGACAAGACGGAGGTCCTGTTGGTTGGCGGATCGGGCTTCGGAGAGGGTGAATTGAACCTTGTCCTGAATGGGGTTGCACTCCCTCTTAGGGACAAGGTCCGCAGCTTGGGAGTGCTCCTCGACCCAGAGCTTTCACTGGAAGCTCAGGTAACAGCAGTGGCGAGGAGCGCTTTCCTCCAGCTTCGGCTAATTCATCAGCTGCGCCCCTATCTGGAGAATGACTGCCTTGCGACAGTGACACATGCATTGGTGACTTCCCGTTTGGACTTCTGTAACGCGCTCTACGTGGGGCTACCCTTGAAGACGGTCCGGATACTTCAATTGGTCCAAAATAGAGCTGCCAGGCTGCTGACGGGGACTGGACGTTATGTTCACATGACTCCAGTTCTCCGTCAGCTTCACTGGCTTCCCATTGAAGTCCGGGCCCAATTCAAGGTGTTGGTTATGACCTATAAAGCCCTAAACGGCTTGGGTCCTGGTTACCTGAAGGAGCGCTTACATCCTTATATGCCCAGCCGCCCCCTGAGATCGGCGGGAGAGGCCCTTCTCCGGGAGCCCTCCATGGAAGAAGTTAGGAGGGTGGTTACTCGGAGGAGGGCTTTCTCAGCGGTGGCGCCTAAGTTATGGAATGCGCTCCCCAGAGAGGTCCGCCTGGCGCCGTCGTTGTTTTTCGGCGCCAGGCGAAGACCTTTTTATTTAAGCAGTATTTTAAATGTTAATATTATTGAATTTTATTTGGCCAGGGCGGCTTGTTTTATAGTGTATGTTTTATATTATATATTTGTATTTTATTGTATATATTTTAAAATGTTATTTTAATTTATTGTTGTAAGCCGCCCCGAGGCTTCGGCGAATGGGGCGGCATAAAAATGTTTTAATAAATAAATAATAATAAATAAATAAATAAAGGCAACTGGGGGACAAGGCTATCATTGGCTACTTCCCATACCAGAAGCAGGATGCCTATGAGCACTAGCTCATGGGGAACTTGGGCAAAAGGGTGCTATTGCATTCATACTTTCTTTGTGGGATCCTGTGGCAGCTGGTATGACCATTGTGTGAAAAGAACACTGGGCTGGATGGATCATTTTCTGATCATTGGATGGACCATTCTGATCTAGCATGGCTTTTCTTATATTTTTAACTGAATGTTCAAACCCAAGCCAGCAAGGAGATGGAGGCTGGGGCAAGAATATGGCCCATGTTGAGCTCCAGATCTTACCTTGATGCAGATAGAGTCTACCCTATTAGGATGAATTAGGATGAATTCTCTAGCTCTACTTCCTTCCATTGCTGTTCTCAGTGCCCTCAGAAATTGGAGAACCTCAGCCAGCAGGGGATAACCTCTTCTCTCCATGAAGGCTCTCTGTGCAATAGAGAGCCTTGATTGCCCAAGAGTTCCTTTATGGACAGAGGAGTCTCCTTACTATAGAGTAAGCCTCTACACATTTTTTAAAAAATTTGCACACTTCTTAAAAATGTACATTTCATTGGACACATAGGTCCAAGGCAGACATAGCAAGTTGCTTACTGCATTGATTTTCTAATAAAAAGTGTCTGATCCATATCTACTTCCAGAGGCTGCATAATCCAGCATTCATATTTAAAATCTTCCAGAGTGTTTTTCTCCACATCTCTAACTGCCTAACTAAGCCACCTTCCGACTATTGTACCTCATTGACTCCTGTGTATGTTCAGATCAGTCCATTGAGTGTGAAAACCCCTAGAAGCTGCCAGGTAACCTTTTCAGCACATAACTGGCTATCCTCCAATCAGATGGTAGCAATTTCAGTCCTATCTACCCATATATAAAGACAGAAACACAGCTTCATTTTCTTCTCAGTGGTGATAGAACTGCTGTTTTACCACACCACACATTTACAATGCAACTCTGCTCAGACAAACCTAGAATAAAAGACATTCCTTCTATTGTTAACCCTTCAGTCCCCCAGTCACTGAAACAAAAGACAATAGCTTTTGTCTTTTAAAAAGACAAAACAAAGCAACCTAAAGCAGTTGCTTTAAGTTCAGGTTCTTAACACTTGCATTGAGAAGAATAAGAGAAAGAATAAGAGAATAAGAATAGAATGCACTTACAGCAGATTTTATCCAAAGAGCTCAGGGTGTGATGTACATCCCCTTTGAACTCCAGTGAGCTTATGCTGGAGGGCAAGCTGAGACATAGTGATTGCTCAGAAGTTATCCCTCAAGCTTTCCTGACAAGGTTCAAATGATCATGCTGTTAAAGTTCCATGATTACTCCTTCCCATAGATAGTTGGGGTTTCTTGCCTTCAAGTCTGGTAAATTATTGGCCTAGCAGAGGGCACTTGACCCTCACTTCCCATGCCCTCTCAGAATCAATCTTTCTGAAGATTTTATTAGCCGCAAAGTGGAGATGATACCATGTCTTTCTCAAGATAAAAAGTGTGTTCTTTGCTATCTTTGGAGCTTGGCAAAGTGTCACTATCCAATAGGATTCCTAAAAAGTTTTTTTAAGGTTGCTAATCCTGCAAAATCAGTGCTGCAGTCAATAAAGTTTCTTTCTAACACCAATAAAGATTAAGGAAAGAAGGGGCCAGGGGGTGGGAAGAATTATTCTATCACCTAAGAACAGATTTCTCAAACTATTGTATTTTGTGCTTCTTTTTTTTCACTGTATCAGCCATGGAGTTCCTAATATTATGCAAGAATAAATCAAACCTTCAAGCAAAAGTTTATAATGACAATCTGCTGGCAATTATCCACCTGATTTTGATGCTTAGCAATGACAACTATTGCCATGCCAAGCCCTGTTCTGAGGAACTCTTTGCCTCCTGCGAAAAAGTCACTTTTTCTGCTTCTTTCATGCATGGATGAAAAATTTCTTTGAAGATTTCAGCTGTGTGTGTGTGTGCTGTTAGCATCTTAAAAAAGCATTGAGGCTGCTGAGGGTGTTGGTGTTCTTTCTTTAAACTTTTTTTTTTAAATGAAGATAATCTTGCATCAACGATTTGCCCCATGGCCCAGTTTCTTGCACTTCTGTTTATGTGCAGGGGAGGACAGCAAAGTGTCTTAATGGTTAGGATTTTCTTCTGGGCAACTTCAGAAAAAGAGAATCTCATACCTTTCAGAAACTTTCCTGGTAGGGAAAGAAGAAGTAAGGCTTTGCAAGTTCAGGGTGAACTGCAGCAGCTAGCAGCTGGGACAATCTGGGTTTGTGAAGCTATGAGCTGCTCTCCCTATTGCTACAAGCACTCTTCTTCCAGAGACTTTGGATGTTTTGGATTCCTCTTTTTGAAGCCATGGACAATACTGAGACTTCAGAAGGATGTCGAGGTCTGATCCTTCCCCCATCCCTGAACAGCTGCCATAGAAAGAACCCCCATCATCTGCTTTGTAAGGTCACCAAAGCCACCCTGAATGCCCTCACAGAGATCAAAAGGTGTTGGGCATGAAAGGGACAGTTGGTGCATGTTCCAAGGTAATGTAGATTCAGACATAAGGAGGAAGAGGGACGATGGGAACTGGCACCCTGGACACTGAGATGGGAGAAGTATCTCAAAGCCGCCTTCTCTAGGTGTTCAGGCAGACTCTGAGAATAGCCAGGATTTTCAACTGCTGGGAAGGGGCATGGGACAGGAGCTCCAGGAGCCAGCTGAGCCTGGTAGGGCTCTTGACTCTATGACACAATGTCAGGAGACAAGGGCCAGACAACTAGAGGGTGGCGTGAAGAAGAGGCTTGCCAAAAAGGCTCTCCGAGAGGCCAGCTGAAGGATATTCAATAAGAGATTTCCCAGAAGTAGTTGCTGGGTTCCACAAACAGCTCTGTGCATGCTCAGAGATTCATTCTGTGGCAATTGTGCTTACTGGATGTACTTTGGAGAATAAAAAGCTTTTGCAAAGAAATGGTTTTTTTGCTTTGAAAGTAGGAAGAGGCCAACAAAAGGCTGCATTCTGCTTGGCCAGCAGGGGACTGATATCTGCAAAATCCTATTGTCTCTTGAGCCCTCACCAGTGTGACTCCTCTAGACAGGTTCAAAGGCCCATCGAGAGGAAAGGAAAATTAAAAAGGAGGTCAGAAAGAAGGAAATTGCCTCTGTCTCTTCTCCTGTCTTAGCAGCAGCAGCAGCGGCCCCAGAGGACATAGAAATCTCACAAGCCTCCAGAATCGGAGACATCTATCCAACAGACAGTACTATTGATATCTGGTAACAAGGTAGTTCCCCTACAGAAATTGTTTGTAATAAGTAATGTAATAACTAAGTAATAAACTGAATGACAACATGGGAATAGGGAGAAATTATTAGTTGGTACTGGGAAGTCATTAGCTCAGACACACCTACACCAACATAAATCACCGGGCGATCAGAGTGAAGTTGCTGAATTTCAGCCTCAGTCTCCCTCTGCAGGAACAGTAAATTAATATGGGACTACAGTGAAGACTTGTTATAGTGAGTACTCAAATAATATACAGAAAAAACTTATAGTTAGATAAACATAAATATTTTCCCACATGCTCTAAACTTAAAACTGGAATGCTGTTGTGCTGATTTATTATTTATCTGAAATATCATTATAGTATAAGGCACTAACAATAGGAAAGATTTTTGTTTGGCTCACATCTAAGGGAACTGGCCTAATTCATACTTCCTGGATTAAAACCTGACCCAAACAGAGTTGTCCTTTCCATTGCACTCTCCTCCAAATTTTGCGATTCAGTTCTTGGCTCAGACAGTGAATATATTACAGAAAGTTGCATGCAGCATATCATGAAAAATATGTGCATTAGAGGGGAATTGCATACAAGATATGCAAATTCTGAAAAACATGTACAAAAATAAATAAGTATTTTTATGTGTGCTGTTGAAAAGAAAAAAATCTCAGCCTGATACAGAAATTGGATAGAATAGACATGATTGGCTATCGTAATACATGCAAAATTGACTTAGATCAGAAATACACTGATTCATCCATCTCTACTACAAACAGATTCCTAACCACTAGACATAGTCATATATATTTCCTTTTCAACAAGACCAATAGTTCAAAGTAGCATTGCAGCAAATAACTATTGCAAAGAAGCCATAATCTGCATAATACCTTCATAAGTGCAGGAATAAATATAGCATCAGTCCCTAAATATAACACTGTACCAGGCATTCTTCGCTCCAAAAAAAATAAAGACATCACCATTAGTATTCCTTTTATTAGGATAGCCTGTAGGCCATCCAACAGTGACCCAGTTCACATGGCATGAAAGCCCACTGGAGGTTAATTTAGCTATATCATCCTTGGGCACCCCTGCTTGGCATGTACACAGCATTTTCTGTAAACCAAGTGTTGTGGGTTGTTTGTGGGGTAGATAACCCTTAAATAACCCTAAAATAAGCCATGGCCTATTTTGGGGTTTTGGACCTCTCAAACAACCCACAAAGTTGGGTTTGCACAACACAGAAAGCTATAAATCTGTCACTACTGCTTGCGGATTCAAAATGGTGGTCACTCAGCCCTAGGCCGAAATCAATCTATGGTGGCTTAGGGTTACATGTGACTATAACCCCACTGTATCACCTTCATCTCAGTTGCTTTTCAGCAGCTATAAGTAAAATGGCAGTGGAAACATTCAAGTGAACTTCTGAGGATCAAGCCAGGAAGCCAATCAAAGGCCCAGATGCTACTCTTGGAATCACAAATTGGAGAGCTTTCCATCTGGGGCCCTCTCTCTGCCAATTTTGTCACATAAGTGGTCACAGCAGTTAGGTTCTCTGCTCCAGATGAGAGAGAAATGCACCAAAGGGAACCATTCTCTGCCCTGCAATCAGCACGAAAATGCTGTGCCAACTGAAATCGTAATTATATCTGCAGCAATGTGCTAATGAGCTTTGAAAAGATTTAGCTGAATAACAGAATAGGAGGAATTGAATATATTGTAAAGAGGCATTAAACATGAAGTATTTATATTAATAAAAGAATTTTCATTCACTATTAAATGTTCATGAAACAACTCTATCTATCTGCAACTATGCTACTTGCTGATAGCTATGAAAAGTTGTCTTTTGTCCATGGTTCAGCTCTTTTATTTAAAATGCTGATCACTCTGTGTAGGAGTTTGTTTCCTCATTTTTCCTACCTGGATTAAAATACAGATTTATTACAATGTGCACATATCTGTCTGATAATGCATTGTGTTAGTATCTTCTTTTCCTTTTTTAAAAATGGAATGGGGAACAGGAATTGGCATGTGTGGAATTCTCTTGAGAAAATCCAATATTTATTGAAGCATCTTGTGATTTCCTTAAAATATGCTTCCATCATATGTTTTTCTTGCATAGAAACTTCCAAGTTTGCTTTGAATTTAACTTTTGGCATAACCTGAGAACAATTTACGAGTCCCATTGAAGCTCTTTTGGCTTCTGCGGAAATTACTCAGATGTTTTGCCTAAAAGGAAACCTCAGATCACATTACACATCCACATTGCTTTGGGCAAATTTTGGTGACTATAGCCGTCAATAAAGAGAGGATGTCCATGGGAGATTAAAGGGCAATAGGTTTTCCCTATGGATAGACATGCTCTGGTTATCTCTTGTCTTGGCTCATATATCACATTTATTTTGCCAGCCTTCTCCTCTGCATATCTTCCCTCTCCAGCTGATTCAAAATGCCACAGCTATACTCATATTTATCTTGCAGTGCTTTGATCATCATATCCCTCTCCTATACTACCTACTTGTCTCACTTTCAATCACTTTCACAGTTTTCTTTTTCATTTTCTTCTCAGCTCTGTACTGTCATTCTGGGCATGTTTTCATATTCCCTCTCTCTGCCCAGCTCCTGCAAAGGGCATCACTCAGTGGTATATTAAAATAAAAATGTGGTTTGCATGCAGAAGTTCTTTGATGCAATCCTGGCATCTCCATTTATTATTTTTAAATATCACTGGGGTGGCACAGCCTGTGGCCTCCTGTGGAACACAGGGTATCATCATGTAGGCATCATTATTCACTGACTGCTTCCTCTAAGACTGCTCTTTAATTCCTGCGACTGACCAACTGATCCAGCCAACTCACTGTAGTAGGCAGTGAGGTAAAGCAATTAGGCATTGGGTAAAAATCAAGGAATCAATTGAAGGTTAAATGGCAGCAACAGAACTGTTGTTCACTAAAGCAGCAAACAGCTCCTGAAACAGCAGAACTGTCCTTGTTTGTACTGAGATTCGTCTTAGAGTATTATAAAGCTCTTTATTTATTTGGACTGTGTGCTAGTCAGTTTAAAGCAAATGATGATCCTTCTGGCATAGAACTTTGACTTGGGACTTGAGCTCCCTCTTACCAGGGATCTGCCATTGTGCCAGGCTTCAGACTAGCAGCAGGAAGAGAAGCGTGCTGGCAGACCGGGCTTCTGTACCACCACTGAAGCAACCCTCTGGCCCCATGGTGGAGTTGGGATGGATTCCACGGCTGAATGGCTGGGTGGGGATGGATTCCAAGAATGGCAGGTGGACCAGAAGAGGAATGGCTAAAGGATGCTCCTGTTCCAGGTTGCCCAAGGACCATAAAGCAGAGCCTCACAGGGTGGCTGGTAAGCATTGCCATTGCCAACTTTCACACTCATGCAAACCTTGGAATAGTAGATCTTGCAATGGACAGAAGCTAGTTGCCAGTTATTGCAGGGGGGGCAGAGTTTTTGTCTCCCCATTTCAGGGTTGGTCCATTTGTAAATAATATGATATACAGTGGTACCTTGGCTCACGAACTTAATCCGTTCTCTGACTCTGGTCGCAACCCAAATTGGTTGTGAGCTAAGTCAAATTTCCCCATAATGTTCAATGTAAACAAGGTTAATCCATTCTGTAACTATTTTTTAATCACAAAAATTTGAAGCAAAGTGATAAAGAACAGCAAAGATGTGGCCATCTCCCCCCCCCCAGCATGACCATGATCAGGCCCGTGTTGCCTGCATGAGTGCGACCACGACTATGATCACGGCCATAGATGGATAATAAGTCTATTCCCCTACTTATGATCAAGGTCCAGACCTGACAATAAAACAGATTCAGCTCATCTAGCCCATTGCTAACATAATTTGCAGCCTTCTTTTTCACAACTTCTCTTGCTGCTTGTGTCTAACACCTGCACCATCTTCCATTCTGGCTTCTCCAGATTTTTCTCCAGTTCTTACTGGAGAAAACATTCTTCTACCTGTTTTCTGGCCTCATTTATACACAGTACCCCCCTCCTTTCTTAGTTAATTGTGATGTTCCTTCTTAGCCAATCAAGAAGATAGAGATTTGTTAAGTTTCTTGTCTGAAGAACTACTACACTTAAGTTTCAGTTTCCAGCTTCCTGCTGTGAACAACCACTAAACAGATATCGACCAAGAACAGAACACAACACTGAGAAAAACTTTTCCAACCAAGACTTTGGGAAGTCTATGACAATCAGAGAAAGCGGTACTTGGGTAGCTGGACTAAAGTCTGGACCCTGCATAAGCCTGTTTTATATATTCAAATATCAGTCAGGAATTCCTGCAAACCTGTGTTTACTCTTATCTCACTGCTTACAATGTGCATATTGATATGCTACCCTTTTCACTGAACTTCCCCCTTCGTCCTTCCTCAAGTCTGTCTTCAATATGTCCTTGACATTTCAGGCATCTGATGAAGTGGACTGTGGCCCTCGTAAGTTCAAGTAGTCATTTGGTTTTTGTTAAGGTTACACAAGTCACCTTCTCCCCTTTTGGCCACAAATTAATATAGCTCCACATCTGCACATATTTTTGCAGAGTCTTTTTAAACTGCTCAAGCCACAATTATCAACAGACATGATTTTCACCTTGTTTTGCCCACCATCCATTTCATTCCCATTTATCTCATTCCTACCATTTTCACTTTTCATCCATCTCATACCCATCCCTATTCCAGTCTTGTTTATCTATTATTAGCCCTCTAGCCATAAATAAAAATAAAATATGATTACAGTATTTTGCTTCTCTGCACGAGCCATTAGCATTACGCAGAACATGCCATTCAGACACCACTGCTTTAATGTGATGCGGGATGGATACAGTTAGAACATGAGGTAATCATGATGTGATATATCTTCATATCTGAGGATATGGATATGCCACTTGGGGAAGGTTGGAGGTATACTGTTTGTTCTTTACATCTGTGTCCATTATAGACAGTAGAAGCTATCAGGTCAGGTTTGAAGATATGGATATGAATGAGCACTTCTTTGAGGGAAGGTGGATTCCATACTGCTTTAAAAGAATTATTCTAATATATTTATGCTTAGACATTGTTTTCTGGGATAATTTTCACTTTCTGTGAAAGAAGTTAAAATAGCTGGTGACTCCTCAGTTCCTCCTTGTCTTGGATAAAACTCATGTATTTATTCCATTATGGATCCTGACACAACTTCAGGTCATTCTAATGAATGACTTGTGATTAAATGAATGTGTTCTTTCTGAGCTCTGAGTAGGTTTTGATCACTGTACTACCCTTCTGGGATGCAGTCTGTGAGAATGATTCCAGTCTTTCCTGGAGGAGGGATCCTAAAAGGTGGCACTAAATGACTTTAATTCCACTCTGTGGTCATTGGATAATGGGGTGCCTGAAGCCTGAATCTTGTTTCCTATGTTTTAAAAATGTCAATATGTTCTTATAAAACTGCTAAAGGTTGGCTAAACTGCTAAAGGGTGTGGCAGCAATCCAGAAATATGTAGGTGACATAGAATTCTACCTTTTTCCTCATCTGCAAATCCCAGGGTGATTGTGATACTCTTGAATAGGTGTCTGGATATGATTTTGGGATGGGCAAGGGTAAACAAGCTAAATGTAATCCAGATGAGATGGAGGTGCAACTGCTTAGGTAATTGGCTAAACTGGAAATAGAAAAAATACTAGTTCTGGACAAAGCTGAATTTTCCCTGAAGGGGTGACTTTTCAGCTTGGTGGTTCTCTGATACGCAACATTATTTATGGATGGGCCACTTCACCCACATGCATCTGTTCATAATCAGCTTTCGAGACTGTTTCTGCAGCTTTGATCAATTACTGTGGAAAGTATGAGAGGTGGGCACATTTGAGACATGCCCCCTACCCCCAGCTGTGGAATCCCTTTGCACTGCAGTTGGCTTATTGTGGGCCACTTCAGTAAAATCATTGTAAAGATGTGTCTAGTACTTCCAATCCATTCCTCTTTTCACTATAAATATCTAAAAAATTAATGTAGCAACTGATGGGGGGAAGTTGCTATTCTAATATTGCTTCTAGTCCTCCCTCTAGTTTCTGCAGATACTTAATATCAGAAGAAAACTTTTGCTTTCATTCTGAAAATGGCAGCCACATAGCAAGTTCTTTCTGCATCATGTGGTCCTGCTTCCAATCCCTCCCTCCATCTTTTACATAATTTGTTGCCATGGCAAAGAACTAGAACAATGCATGATGTTGTTACATTGAAGCAGATGCTACCACGTTGCTCTTTTCCAGGTTTCACAGAAAATTCATGAATGACCTAGCGGAGGAAGTCTATCCTAAAGTAAGCATTGCTAGTGAGGAAAACTGCATTACCTGATAATGGCCATTGCACAATAATCTCTGTATTTGCTGGTCAGTAAATGGCTTGCTGCAGCTGTCTTTTCACTCTGTGCATCTCAAAACAAGGTTTCCTCTTTGATTTCACTCCAGGCCAATGTTTAGTTGTATGTCAAGCTCAACGTCAAAAGAAGCATATAGCTAACATTTTGTTATCTCCATTTCTTTATCAAACTAGATGAAAGTTACTATTCCCTTTAGAGCCGTATCTCTCTTTAAAGTTGTTTATCAGAGCTATGTGGCATTTCAATGCATTAGAAAAGTTAATTTGGCATTGATGGTGACTAAAGGCTCAGCTGAGACTTACAAGCACATCTCTGCCTTGGGGACTATGTCAGCTTCATTTCATTTCATTCATTTCATTTCTGCAAAGGGCAGAGCTTTTATTATTTCTTCTGAACTAATGTTATGAAAGTTGAAAAAAGTATACAGGTATACAGTTCCTTCAACCCACAGAAATTAGAACATTGCTATCATATGTACCAAGGAAGAAAATAAAAATGCATATTAATAAGACTTGGAAAATAATTCCTAAATAAAAGTATTTTTCTCAAACAATCAAGAGCAACTTTAATGAATTACCTCATAGTCCAGTGGGCTCACTACACCCCTGCTGTAGTTTGTGTGACCTGGCTCTGGACTGGCCTGACATGTAATAGCAGATCCTTTTCCTGCTTGGATGACGATAGTTTTCTTTATGATCAGTTAGAACTAGTTAGGTTGTGTTAGTTTCTCAGGATAGCACGTCCAAGCTGCTTTGCTACTTGGTTGTTGGTATGTGCCACTCCTAAACAAGTTAGCTTGACTCTAGTTATTTGTCTTTAGAGAAGGCATCTTGGGTGGTCATTTTACATCATGCATACTGTGCTCCAAATCCAGAGAATATACCATGGAGTACTAGCAGAGTAATAGGAGAAAAAATCTTCTTCTTCTACTTCTACTACTATTGTTATTGTTACATTGTTTTAGCAATGAATATAAAATCAGCATTGATCAGTAATTCTTACCGATGTTCTGTATTCTGCTTGGTCTACACGAAGCACTCCAGGTGAAAAGGGCACCACAGCCTTACCCAGACTAAATAATATGGCTGAGTCAGTTTATGTCCAACCCCATTTGGCTGGGTCACTGGAGCAATGAAGATCATGAATTCTTCACCTTTTCCTAGTCATCACACTCCTGTTCAGCTTCTCATGACCTCCATTGTTTAACCTATATGCTACCTGTCTAGGGATGTGAACTTCCTCTATGGAATGGAAGCTCTCAGATGAAAACTTCCTCTTCTTAAATCATGGCAGAGTCCTCTCTGATTGATCAGAAAGGCAGCAACCCAGCTAATATTAAATCATTCCCTGATGAATCCAGAGATGATGGATAATCATGTGATTCGTCAAAGGAGTTTTAATGTGGGAGAAGGGTCATGACCAACCTCTGCAGTATTTTTTAAAATTCTCTTTGTGAAGACTGATGTGATTGTTTACAAGGGTAGCATCAGTGAATGATATAACAGATGATAATATAAATACTTGTTGCTCATTAAATGAATGTGAGTCAGGGATGCAGGTTCATTTGGGGAAAGATCAACTTAGCCTGGAGTGTGAAATGAGGTAATTATAATGAAATTTCAGGGGAAAAGGTGAGATATAATGGTCTGTTTCTAGCCACTTATGGGACTCTCCACATCCATAAGACTTTAGCAATTCATATCTTAGCCTTTCAGGCCCCAAGTCTTCTGTAAAAGCACAAGGAATGATGTGCTAAAGTGTGAAGACTTTCCATAGATGACCCTTTAACATGACTGTGCGAAAAATGCTGCACCCAGCTTCTCCCAAGATGTTTTGGACTACAACTGCCGACATCCCTGTCCATTGGTCATGTTGGCTGTGGTTGATGGGAATTTATGCCCCAAACATTTGAAAGGAACCAGCTTGGCGAAGACTAATGTACATTAGTCCATGGACTTGTACATGTACAAGTCCATGTACTTCCCATGCTACCTTTTCACCTTTTGCAGCTGCAAACAGGACTTCACTTAATGGGAAATTTATGTCCCATATGGCTGAATGCCATCCATTTGGGATTAGAAAAGGCTGTGGCTGCATAGAATTATGGGTGATACTTACACAAAGTATTGCTAATGGCTTTATAATGCCTAACTCACATGGTGTTCACCACAACCCCTCTCTTCATGCTATTTCTGCCATTGCATTCAGATTTATTCAGATCAGTTGCATCACAACTTCCTAATATGTTGTGGTTTCCCTACAGTCTATATTTCAGGTGTGCTAAATCTGTGATCCTGCCCTGGGGCTGGGAGGAATGGCTATGGGGAATGCCTAGTGTCCTAGCTGGAGTTTAGGAAAACAGAAGTGACTTTGAGGAAATCCTTCAGTTGCTTCCCTATCTCTCTTAGCCCTCATGTATTGTATTCCTTAAAAAAGCAGCTAATGCATTAACCAGTGAACACCTCTTGATGATTAATGTCTTTGTATACATGGTCTCCCTGTTTCTATTTAGCATCTCCTTTATTGTCAGCATTTATGTTAAATTCCACCTATTTGCCACAGCCTCTTTGCAGTGATAATTAAATTACCAACCTTGATTTGAATTTCAAAGAAAGATGTGTGGTAGTGGATCTGGATTTATCTCCTTCTGCCACATGCTGTATTATATTTGATATTAAAAGCTTGTAACCTCCTGACTTGTACAACCTCAGACTGACTCCAGCATAGCAGAAGCTTGTCAGAAGAGGCTTCTAAGAAATTGGAACGTGGGGCTGGCTTCAAGTTAAGAAGACTTTGTAGCCTCTTCTGATCCAAATTCACTTTTAACTTGAGATTATATCTGCCATCTAGAGATTAAGCCAGTGCTTCCAAGTAATGGAATTAGCATTTGATATATCTTTTCCTCTGAAAAATACTGAATTTAGAAGTGTAGTATTCATAAAAAAAAATCACACTGGAAGCGACACTCTGCTAAAGACATTTATCAACATCTGCACTGTGCTGTAGTTTAAACACATAGTTTAGTCAAAGTTAATAGGTAAAGATACCCCAGTTAAGGATGTGTGAAAATGGCATGCTTGTGAAATCAGTGCAGCACGTCCCAGTCACAACCCTGATTATGAGAGGGTACACAATTTTGGGGGAAATTGTGATAATTCCTGAGCCTGGGTTCATATTTCTAAATATATGCATAGCCCACTCCAAAAAAATACCAGTCTCATGCTTTTGCTTATGGTGAAAATGTGCATATTTTCAACGCACACTTATAAAAAAATCTTATTTATTTCCAGGTGCAGGGAGGGAATTTCATGTCCAGGAATGTGAACAAAGTAAACCAAACTTCAAGGAGCAATTTGGAGACACTAAGCAAACTGTATTGTCACATGTTCATTCTGGTGATACGTGAGAATCTGATTTGGGGGTGGAACTCATCAGAACAAGTAAGAAAGAATGAATGGGAAATACTTCTTGACTGGGAAAGAAGTCTAGCAAGGCCATGAAAGCTGGCTTCCAGCCTGAGCTTTGCATCCCTAGTTCATCGGTCCCTAGCCATAGTCAGCACTACTAATGAGAAATTTTATTATTTGGTTTTCCTAGGGCCAAACGGAATAATTTTCCAGATTTTCTTCCTTAATGTTTACATGAGATTGCAAGATTCTTAAAAGGCACATGAACAAAAAATACAATATGCTTAGGTCCAAATTAAAAAGTAAATTCTTGATAGGTAAGCAAGTAAGTAAATTCCTGGGAATTACATAGGAATGTCAATTGCAAAATCTGGCTCTGTTAAAATATTCTATATGTGTTGATATCTAGAGGTGCTGGATGTGAAAAAGCATCCTATGCAGGGATAGAAAGCACACTCATTCCTAGAGGACTGGATCCAAGTTAGGACATCATCCATCTTGGTTCCTATAAAGCATTAGTCTTAAAACTAATTGTTTGCCGGTAGTCCATCTATTGGCATTTGTTGCCTGCTTTACCTGTCATTTGCTAAATTGCTCTCATTCTATTCTTCTGTTGTGATTGTTGCTAACCATCTTGCAGGTCAGTAGGAATAATGACGAGATATAATATCTTAAAATGAACATGCACAACATTTTAGCATCTTCCTTGGGAATGCTGATACCACTGACCACGGGATCCTTCTGGGGCAGCTGGCTGAATCTGGAGCAGGGGATATTGCAATGAAGTGGTCATGCTCCTACTCGGCTGGCTGGGTCAAGAAGATGATCCTTGAGGATATTGCCCATCCCTCTGGACTCTCCAGTAGGGGGGGTCCCTCATGGGTCAGTCTTGTCCACCACGCTATTTAATGTCTACATGAAATTGCTGAGTGGGGCCATGCAGCATTTTGGAATGTGTTGCCATCAATACACTGATGGCACACAGCTCTGTTCTCTTTTTGTTCTTCAGCAGGTGAGCAATGGATGTACTAAACTGATATCTGCCTGCAACAGAGGACTGCATAAGTGCTTAGAAAACCAAGATCAATCCATGCAAGACTGAGATTGCGGTTAATGGGTCATTTTTTGACCAGATGAAGAGAATGCAACAAGTTCTGGATGGGGCCACATTCCCCTCGAAGGAATTGATTCATGAGTTGGGGGTGTTCCTCCAGTCATCTTTGTCTCTTGAGGCCCAGGTGTCCTCAGTGGCATGGACTGACCTACTGGCTTTGGCTAGAAGTGCAGTGATGCCGCGATCTGGATAGGGATAGCCTGGTTTCAGTAATCAACCCTCTGGTAATTGATAATCTAGATCACTGCACTGTACACTAAATGGAGCTGCCTTGAAGACTGCCCAAAAGCTGCAGCTTGTGCAAAAATGTGGCAGCCAGAAAAATAACAGGGACCAGATTTTGGGAAAGTGGACCGTTTCCACTTTAAGAACTGCTGCAAGCTGCCCCCATCTCCTTTCTAGATATCTCCACTGACTCAGTTGAGTGCATCAGTGTGGAGTAGAGTCACCTGGCCTTGGGAGACTAACAACCTTCTGGGATCACTACTAGGTGGCAGACCTCCACCAGGGCCTCCGAAGGGGGCAACACCAAAAGAAGCATGCTCCTTCAGGATGCCCCAGTGGTGGGAGTATCTTTTTATTTTTCTCTCATTTGCCCTTGGATTGCATTTGCTAATATGTGTATATGCCCGAGATTGTCCCTGGGAAGGAAGCTCATCAGTGTAGTGACAGATGGTGACAGATATAGTATTGAGAGGACGGTTAGTCAGGTAAGGGGAACACAGACCAGACAACTAATGACTATGCTGTGTTCTGATTCTTCCATGTCACCCTGCCCTCAGACCTCCAGATGCTGCTTTTAATGCCAGATAGGTACAGAGTAAGACATCCCTCACCTGTGATTTAATAGCAGATTGGGTGGCCGATTTGGCACATATAACCAAGACCTGGGTGGGTGAACTGGGATCTTCCAGTTGTGCCCATGGAGCACTTGGTTCCACATCAGAGTAAACTTGATGGTCAGGGGATCATCATGGTCTAAAATAATTTAATATCTCTCTCCAGGCATCATGCCTCCTAACTGCTAGCTTGGAATAATTTTACCTTGTGTTTGGCTAGCTGGGTGAATTAGGTATTCTGCTGGTGAACTGCTCACGCTGCAATCCATCCGCCTCCCTGCCTAGGCTAGTGGAGCTAGTCTCTGATGTGATGTAGGAGGCCCTGGACTGATGGTTTCAACACTCATGCTGAGGGCTTCTTGTCTGAGATGGCTCAGGACTTCATCTGCTTCATCTGATCACATGGGGTTGTCTCAGCATGAATGACCAAACGCATGTAGCAATGCATACGCTAAACTTAGCCATTTTATGATATGAGGGAGGTGTTCTCAGTGTGGGGGACATGGATTCAACCCCTTTGTCATGGTCAGATCCTTGTCTGCTGAGATTTAGACCAACAGTGGCAAGGGCAGAGGGTAGCAAGAAGAGGGAAGTATTACCCTGTAGTGCAGGGGTCCTCAAACTTTTTCAGCAGGGGGCCAGGCAAAAGGTCCTGGTGCTAGCCACGGGCCGGAAAGGTGGTGCTGGCGGTGCACGTGGGCTGGTAAGGGGGTGGGGGCAGTGTGTGTGTGCATGTGCGCTGAGGTGGAGGTGGGGTGTGTGGCGAGATGAGGCAAGGCGCAGGCGGGCAGGTATCTGCTGCGAGGGGAGGTGAGGCAGGCACATGAGGCAGTGGCTTGCTCGCTTGGAGATCGTTTTCTCTGAGTGAGCAAACTGCTGCCTTCATGCGCACGGGGCGAGGTGGGTGGCAGTGGGGGTGCACATGGGCACGGTGGGTCCAAATGGGTATGGCGGGTGGGATAAATGGGCATGGCAGGCTGGATCCAGCCCTTAGTTTGAGGACCCATGCTGTAGTGGCTCTCATCTGTGGAATACCTCTCCACTGCATCCTGCCTGAGTCCAGCCTTGTCATCTTTTTGGTACTGGGTTAAGGCAGCCTTTTGTACTGAGACTCCTAAAGATATACTTGGTTATCCAGGAGTTTGTGGGGATTACCCATCCTGGGTCTTTTTCTTTTACAAGGTAATTTTTTACTGTATGTCTTTTGCTGTTTGTAATTTGTTTATGATTATATTGATAACATTTTATAGCATTTTATTGTACTTTATTGTATTGTTTTGATGTACTGTTGTAAACTGCCCAGAGTTGGCTATTGGGTGGTATAGAAATAATAATAATAATAATAATAATAATAATAATAATAATAATAATAATATTTTCACTCCTTCCCTTACTTGAAAATGCTTTTTAAAATAACATTTCAAACTGTGCATTAAAATACCTGATTTGTACAAAATTATACCCCTATTTATGTTTGGAATGAGAAATTGGGCAAGTTTGTATGATTTTCTAACTTAAATAGCCTGACCATGCATCTCTAGGTAACACAATCAAGGGTTTGTCATAAGCTACTTGTAGTTAGTTTCAGAGACAGATGCCAGTGAAAGAGACTTCATTTCTATGATTATAGGTGCCATCTAGCAAAGTTAAGCCATGTTTGGTCTTATTTGTTCCAATAAAAGGTGTTGAATGCTTAAAGACACAAACTTATGGGATACCTGCAACCCTCCAAATTCAGAAGATTGCAGGCAATCTATGGTATTCATCTCTGGAAGCTGAGGCACTGCCTGGTTAACTCATATCTCCTCACCTACCCATCCCCAGAATTTCTCCAATGTCCTTTACCCAACCTTGGATGAGTAGCTGGTGTGGTTCTTTCCATGCCATCTAAGAAATGGAAGAAGGAGATCCTTCTGCGGATCCCCAGTTATGAGGGGAGAGCTCTTTTCTACCCTTATGACTGAGCATATGAAACAGCCTATGGCTATCTAGACACTGTCTAATGGCCGTAGGATTCCATTCTAATTCTTATATCCAAATGAATATGAATGATTCAACAGTGCTTTGACTGAATTGTCATTGATAACACTGGGAGTGCAGCCTACATCAGCTTTTAAATCTGTTTTAGGTCAACTGGTCTGTAGATCTTGGTGTTTCTGCCTGAACAACCAGAAAGCAAGTCATACTGCCAGTGCTTAAAAAAACCCATGTTCCCACTATGGATAGTGGTTAAGGAGAAACAAGCGAACAGCAAGATAACAAGAGTTATCTTCAGACAACACAAGTTCATTTTAAACACTGTAGGAACAGAGGAGTGCAATAGCATTGTGAAGTAGCCCGGAAAAATGTAAATCTGATCATTGACTCCTTACATAGGCAGCTTAATTGTCTGAACATACATCAGAATATTTGCTCTGGATAGAAATGAAGTGTCATCTGCTAAAAGGAAAAAAAAAAAAAAAGTGGTGCTCCCATTTTGCAGGAGCAAGCTTCTCCTGAGTTACTCATTTAATTAGACAGAAGTAGAGTATGCACAGTCACAGCATGAGTACCTTTTGATTGGCACTCTGCAAGTGGGATTGGTGAGGATAGAAAGCGACTGCTGTAATGCACAGAGTAATGATGTGATTTCAGACTGAATTAAACAAGTTATAAGAAAAGGCTCCTGGGGGAATGTTTGTGTCCAATTACCTGCTCTGTACATTAGGATTCCAAGAAGGACGAATTCTCCAAAAGAGGGGAGTGGGAGATACTTTTTATTTAAAAAAGAAAAAATATGCAACACTCAACTATTGTTCTCAGAACCTGATGATTTGTATATTATGGAATGGGGCATGCAAAAATGCATATATTAATGGTTAAAAATTGCAAATATGCTTTATACTTGCAGAAAACTGCCTGAAAAAGCATATATTAGGCAGAATTGCATACAAAATGTATCTGAAATTTCCCACACGTTTTAAAAAAGAAATCTGAAAACTGAATTTTAAAAATGGGATGATAATGTTTTAGCAATGAAAACCAGTATTATAACTACTATTAATAATTTTAATTTTATACCACCCAATTTTTGGAAGTGTACAAAAATTGACTAAACCAATAAAATACAATATAACAGATAAATAATAGCAAAATCATTACACAATTTCACAATTTTAAAACTGATTTTTTACAATTTAAACAGTGATGATGGCTTTCTACAGCTGAGTCTCTTGAAAGAGTTGACACTGGCTTCTAATTCCTCAACATAGTGAGCAGTCTTTGGTGCCAAAAGTTTGGTGTAAAGTTTGCACCAGCTGAACCTCAGTGAGATTATTCTATAATTTGGTAACTACGAAAGAGAAAGACCTCCATTTTGTCACCAACTAAGCCTCCCTTGGAGGTGGCTATCGGTTTTTTCTTGTAGTGTCCAGGTAGAGGTGATGTGCCCTAAGCCATGTAGTGCTTTATAAGTTTAACACTAGCACCTAGACTATACTTTGACATTTAGTTTCCAGTTATCAGCTCCTGAGCAATCATCAACAGCAGGGCCAGATAGAATAAATTTCAGTAGTCTAATTTGACCATTGCCAGAGTGTAGATGACTAAAACCAGACTATCCCTGTCCAAAACTGTGCACTAGCTGTAGCTAGTAGACATCGCTCTGTGTTCCTGAGGCCGCCAGAGCCTCAAGTGACGAGTATGGCTTAGAGAACACCCCAAATTACAAAACTGCTCCTTCAATCCAAAACAGGTTGGGTAGAGGCAGTGATTTTGTTCCCTTTTATTTATTTATTATTTATTTATTTAAAACATTTCTATGCTGCCTCCATTGCAACAAAGCCTCGGGGCGGCTCACAAAAAAACATACATAAACAATAACAATATAACAATTTAAAAGAAAAAAAACATTTAAAACCCCTGGTGCATTCTCGGCTAATTTAAAATACTAATAAATACAATAATTTAGCAATTAAAATAAGTTTTAAATAAGAAGGTCTTAGCCTGGCGCTGAAAAACAAATAATGACCACCTTCATTACGGCACATAAATATATACGGCACATACCAGAGACTGATTAGGTCCAGTCAAAGTTTTCCCCTAGTTGCACTCAAAACATCTTCTGATTCATTTCATTGCTTTCAGAGAATGTACCAGTCATATGAGCTCTTCTACCAAGAGGTTGTTCATGAGTGTTTGTGCCAACTGTTCAGCTCATTTCTGTCTGTCTGAGATCTACCGGGATTCTACTGAACCCGCAACCCCAATCTCTCTGGAAACAATCCACATCATTTGCCATTGGAGGTGGGCCATCTGAACAGGCTTGCAGAGGGGAAGACTTGCTTGACTGAGAAGCTAGGTCATAGTCTAGCAAAGTCAACCAGAAGAAGGAGAAATGTAGAGGTAAAAGCTGATAAAATCTTGTTTAATTCTTCCCCAGAAGATTTCTTGAATGTACATTAGGGATGTGTGAGGAATCTGTTTTGGTGGTAGGGATCTTTTGGATTCCTTGGGCCAGACTCACCAGACTCTGGTTTGCTTTGTCATGCCCAGGACTTCATGTTCCTCATGAACACACCCAGTATTTGTGCAATGCTGGCCAGGGACTGGTACCTGTATGAATGCTGTGCAAACAGTGTCCTTCCTATGTGTTATGTGTAGCAGCCTTTGTTTGTGTTGCACATGGCATGGAAGAAAGTTGCTGGTTGCACAACCTTTGTTCCACAGTCATTCACAGACTTCCTTTCAGCTCAGCTCAGCTCACTTTCTAAAAGCATGTTTTAGCAAGGTCAGATGCCCATGAACACTAGACGGATCAGTTCTATGCAACTTCATCACAGCAGTACTGTACATATGTAATAGGAAACCTCTGTGCAAAAAGAATCTTTGGCATGGCCATGGAACAAACTTCATGACCCCCTACCCCAGTATTTCATCATGGGAGCAGAAGACAATCTGCATGCACATTGCACTACAGAAAATATGGAAATTTAAAACAAAAGGCAAGCTGATGCAGACTTGGATAGAGATCAGAATGAGGATAATTTCAGAAGGATCTCTGATCATAGTTAAATTGTTGGAGTCATGTGGTAGAGGCTAATTTAGCTGGAGCGAGCTCAAGGCCCACTTTGATGGAAATTAAATGATGTATGGCTTTATGCAAAGGATGTCTTAAAAATATGGTCACCTTCACCACAACTGTCAAGGTATTCGATGGATACAAACGTCACAGGCAATTTCTCTTGCAGAGGTTGCTTGAGTTCTGAGCTTATTGTAACTAGTCTGGCAGCTCTGTCCTCTCCTTTGTACTCAAACATGGCAATACAAGCTTAATGATGGCAGAGCAATCCATTGTTCCCCTTCCAATTAAGAAGAATGGTACATATTATTGACTACTTACTGACAGCCAAATTAAGCTTTGTTTTGCATTTCAGGTCTCCCATATCCTATCTATCAAAGGTTTCTCATTCCTTCCAATAAGTGCAATGCACATAGTCAACCATCCATCCTTCATGAAATGCTAACCATTTTTATTAGGAGCATTTAAAATGCTCTGCAGTGGCTAGGCTATCCCTTTCAATTAGCCAACAGCTGTTAGATTTTTTAAAATAATTTTCATAGGGCCTGCTAAAATGCTGGAGCTAATTACTTATAATTTCACATCAATTTACTAATTTCAAACCCAACAGGATATCCCCTTGCAATAAATATGCCAGATTTTGCTTTTTATGGCCCAAACCCAGCTGGCTGTTTTTGGGCTCAGTTATGCTTAATCCAGTTTTCAATATTTACCTGCACAGGTTCCCCAGTGAATCAATGGTTTCTGATGACCAGAATATATATATATTTAAAGTATTTTAAAATCAGGTAACAGTTATCCTGTACTGTTTCTCCTGCAGAAGAGGGATTTAAAAAGAAGATAAAATTTCTTGTTAAGGAATGCTTGAAAAACAAAGTCATCTTCATGTAGAGATGGTTAAAAACTGGATTTGTTCACATTTAAATATGAATGTACCTTGTTCACGTTTAAAGAATGCAGCACTTTTAAAAAATGGCTGGACTGAAATTCAGTTATAATTTAAAATGCACACTTCTCTGAAACTGGTAACTTCCAGTCAAAAATGCAAGCAAAAATTATTCATGAGTGAAAATAACATGATAAACTGCATCATATTGGCAACACTGCTTGCAAAATAGTGTAGATTCAGCAAAAGTGTGTAGGTGAGCAAACAAAGCAGAGAAACTTGTATATTTCCATGCAAACAAAGCAAAGAAACAAAAATACCGAAAGTTGCAGACAAAATGGACTTAAGATTAGTGAGATCAGAATCAGAGCAATACTCAACAGGACAAAGCTTTAATTCTCTATGTTTAGGATATTCACAAATATTTTTTGGACATTTGCGGCAAGAGATAGAGATGAAAAACAGGGTATAGCAGGCTTGGTCATTTCTTGAACCTCCAAATAACATTATGAATCATGAATCTCTGTAATATCCTGAACTTATGAAATCTGAACCCAAATTCTAACTTTTGAGTTTGTGTTTGTTTTTTTAAAAAAGAAAAAAAATTGTGGATTTCATAGTCAAATATTTAGGCAACAAAATTATCCAGATATTTGAACAGTAAATAGGAAATATTTATGGTAATTGTGACTATTAGAGATTTTAGTAGGGTTGTGACTATTAGAGATTTTAGTAGGGTTCCTCGAATAGGAAATTCCAGGGAGTTTCTAACTTTCAATATATTCCTGCAACTTCTGCAATTACTAATTGTCTTATGCATCTAAATTCAGATATACGGCAGTATAATTCACACCCACATTAACATTAATCTGAGATTTGGTCGGTGTGTTAAGGAATCAATTTTGGCAACACAGTAAAAAATGCTAATTGGATGAACCAATGCTTTCATGTGGAACTTACGAACATGGCTGCCAATTCTTCACATTCCAGCAATCTTACACAAAGAAACAATGGAACAGTTCCCTTTCAAACATTTCCTAGATAAATATTATACAATGAATACATCTGTGTTATGCTAGAAGCATCAGATTGTTTTCTTTTCAATTCAAGAAAAATAGCTTACTAACAATACAGTCTTATTCATGTCCTTACAGCTTAAATCCTAAATACCCATAAATAACCATAAATCATTAGGATTTCAGTATGATCCAGCTTGAAACACTTAGGTAAAATCTCCCAATAGCACTTTTCCAGTTCCATGTCATGTTCTACAGAAGGCTGAGGCTTCTGGATGGATTTCTGGATAAATAGATAAAAATGCTGCAGTGTGCAGAAATTATTCTTCATTAAACTTAATCAATGGTATCAGTGTCTACCCAACTGAACTGCCTATAGATGAGAAAGAGAGGTATATTTTGCTACAGTTTTTGGAAACAGATCAAAATAATTAAATTCAAGTTCTTCATGTTTTTCTTGTCAGTAACTAGCATGTAGAAAGTTATGTTATGAGTAAAGTTTGACCATGCCTAGGTTGTAACAGTCATTCTCATTCAGCTTGGTAATACATAAAAGTCAGTTTTAAAGGGGAGTAGCAAGTAATGTGTTAGTAAGACATTGGAAAGGTTTGCATAGCACAGCAAATCAGACATGTCACACAGTATGTCCTGTTTGCTTGGGGACTTCTATTGTACCCAGTGGATTCTCAAATACATCATACCTCTGGAGCCACTTTCTCCCTACTTGGTCTACCTACTGGGATCTCAAGGGACACTCAAGGTACACTGAGATTCTCTTCCTTCTCATTATGCATGGCAGTGGTTGGGAAGCAGACTAGCATTGAAATGGATGGCTGCGGTGGCAGACAACAACAGGAACATCTTCTACACTGATGCTGATCTGCAACAGCAGGTGGGAACACCGGGAATGATGCTAGAAGAGAGAATCAGAATGTGCTCCCCCACCTGGTGCAGCAGTACCAAGCAGGGATTAGACAAGCTGCATTCTGCTTGACCTCCTGTAGAAGAGACTAAACAGAACATGGTGTATCCCCTGCCTCCATGGAATCCATCTCTTTTGGCTGGTAGTCATGGCAGTATAGGAAGCTTCTGACAGCCATCCCAAAGTGCCACTTGGGCACTACATGGCAGCTGTCCAGCTCTCAGCCAGAGCCACTGGCCAGAGTGGAAACCATATTGCAACCTCTTGCCAAGTGGCTCTGTAATGCTTTGTCTTGCTTCCCAGAGAGTTATGTCTTCTGGTTTCAGATGATGTAGCAAGCCACCATGGAGCAAACAACCACTACAGCACATCATGGTCTGTAAGGATGGCCTATGAACTACTCTGACAAAACCATCCTGAGTTTGGACAATATGCTAATCCACTGCAGCCACATTGGTTTAGCATCTTGTGTGAACCCAGTCATTGATAGGTACCACAGGCTTGTCAGAACCAACAGTCAGCCTCCTGGTGCTGGGCCTGCTGCTTTCTGTCTGGCTAAGATACTTCTAGCTATGTGTGAGGAATTAAGTTTGGGGGTAGAAATCCATCAGATTTCCTCAGTTTAAGTTGTACTCTGGCCTGCTTTTTCTCTGCCCTAAATCTGCCTCATGTTGAGTGTTCATCGGGTATCTAAAAGGAAACAGGTCCAAGTAAATGGCCAGCTTCTTTACATGCTGCTCATACACCTGATGTGGAAGTGGAGTTCTGTTTCCATGTGTGATTTTTGTATTTTGTACATGTAGAGATGTGGTGGCTCAGTGGGTTAAACCGCTGAGCTGCCGGACTGCTTGATCAAAATGTCAACACTTCAAATCCGCAGAAGGGGTAAGCTCCCGTGCTTTTTCCCAGGTCCTGCCAACCTTGCAGTTTGAAAGCATACAAATGCAAGTAGATAAATAGGTACCACTTTGGTGGGAAGGTAACAGCATTCTGTGCACCTCATCATACTGGCCATGTGACTACAGAAACTGTCTGCAGACAAACACTGGATCCCTCAGCTAGGAAACGGAGATGAGCACCATCCCCAAGAGTCAGACATGACTGGACTTTAATGTCATGGGGAAAACTTTAACCTTTACCCCTGTTTATACTCCATGTATTTTGTGCAAAGAATAGCTCTGTTAGTATTCCTGAGCATTCACAGACTCGATCTCACTTTCTGGTCTGGCCCAAGAGTGGGAAAGAAGTCCATCAAGTGCAAGAATCCTTGATTCTAGCTGGATCTTCACATCCCTAGTACTTGCTTTGTCATTGGATGCTCTTCAAAGTTTTCTGTTATGGGAATTACATGGGAAAGGAAATATGGATTGTGTTAGTGTGCTAATACATTTCACACAATTGGTATCAATAGGCACACATCTACAAAGCAATTAGCTATTTTTTCCTAATTTATTCTCATAACTATCTCATGGGCACTTAAAATTAAAAATGGCAATTTTCTCAAAGTTACTTTGTAAGCTCCATAATTATAAATTTCTTCTGTGTTCAACCCCTGTGCTACACTAGCCTCCATGTGATATAATCTGCCTCTAGTCCCAGTTTAAAGGAACATCCCAACATTTACTGATATTTACTGATATTACAAGGGAAAAACTGTGGCTAAACTTTCCTCCCTATTTCTGTGAGCTGCTGTTTCAAGGTTAAAAAAGGATGAGTGCTAAGTAACTCTTCTAAAAAGTCACTATTTCGCATGTGTAGCAAACTGTTTCCACTGTTTCTCAGTATGTAGCAAACCAGAAATGGCTGAAATGCTCTCAGATAGAAAACGTTCTCTCCTCAGTACCTCATATAATGGACAAGTTGTGCAATGACACTTTCATTGTGCTTCACAGAATCATGGGAATGTTGTTGGGTACCAGTAATGGACAATTGACTACCATCTACTCAGTGAACAGCTATAGAATGCCATTATCCATGCTATACAGTTCCAGTTGTAAACAGAAAGAACACTGAACAATATACAAGAAAGTAAAAGAACTTAAGTGGAAAAAACAGATTTTCCATGAGTAACATCTAAGAAAATGGAATATTAACATTCTATTGGGTGCTTCTTGGGGGCTCATAAAGGGTTAAAAGGTACTTGATGCTGTAATGTCCTGATGGGGTCACTTTACTGGAGGAAAAAGATCTTTAATAGAAGGGCTTCTTCTGAACAACAATTCAACCATCAGCAAAATATAAAAGGATGGCTGCAGGGATTCAGATCTTGCCTTCCTTTCTAGCACAATCTGCTAGACAATCTGCAAACAGTTTAGTTTGGTGCAAGGGGAATGTCAGCCCTATCTACTGCTACCCTGATTTAAACTGCATCTCTTTCCCCTTGCCCAACTGACTGAGGAATGATAGACATAAGTAGACAGGGAGGGAAGGTTTCAGTTTTCCTGTCCTTACATCTTATCATGGAGAAAGGCACTTGGGGCACTTTTGTGCCTGAGTATTTAAGAAGGAAGAAAAAGAAGGAAGCAGAGGAGAGACATTGGATGTCTACTGTCAGGTCAGGACATTGCAGTATGTGTCATATAGCGAGAAAGGATCTGCCCATCCCTGTAACAGCCTATGCAGCAAGAATGAGGTAATCACTATTGGCAGGTCCTGAAAGTTTAGGATCATGCTCACTTATCATCCAGCCCACTGTTTCAATTGAACTGCCTCCCTGAGCTTGCAGATGTGAATCCTGGCACATTGGCAACATTTTCTGGACTTGTAATGAAATGTAAATTCTGGTGAAACCACATCTGCATAGATTCATAATTAGTGGGTTTGGCAAAGAAGAAATGCTCCAAATATGTTAATGGATCAATACATATGGAGATCAGTTCATTCTGCAGGGATCAAGAATGTATTGATCAGGAATGTGATCTAAACTGACTGAAGCATGAATATGGTTAAGTGACAGGTGGTAGGAATCAATTTCTTCTCATAGGATAATGGATCTTTTAGGGTGATCAGCCATCAGATTTGTAGATTGACTTGCCGTTTTTTTTGTCTGCACCCCTTATCTTCCTATCTGATATCTAGTAAAAGTGAGAATTTTCTTCCAGAATGCCTCTCAGAAAAACAGAACATTCCATAGAATCATTCCTGAACATAGTGGTATAATTAAATACCATGGATAGCAATAACAAGGAGCCAGTGGGAGCAACTTTCACACCCATCTTCACTACTCCCAAAAAGAATGACAATACCTGCTCCCCATAAACTGTCCAGTGAAGTTTTATGTTTGGCGCTTGCTTTTCCTGCCTGATAAAATCCAGCAAGGTGAAACATGACTATGCAAACGGACATCATAAATGTCCCTTTCAAAGAAGGTTGACCTCCATCACCATTTTTAAAGATAACCATAATATGATTTCTTTTAAAAGAAACCTTAATGTAAGGGCTTACGCAACTAAAATCTTTCTACATTATGTCATAGTTGGTCAAAGTTGTCAAGCAAGTGCTGCTGGATCATCTTTATGAAATCTTGGAGGTAACTGAAAAGCTTCTAAGAAATCAAGTTTGGCTTTTGGATAGTGCCTGCATTGGTTGGCCTCATCAACAATCTCCATTTGGAAGTCAAAATAGGAGATAGAACTCTGTTTCTTTTTCTGGGTCTCTAAGTTACATTTAATACAATACAGCATCAAATCCTTCTAAAGTATCTTGAAGCAGCAAGACTGGATACTTCTAGATGGGGCTCTTAATTCAAATCTTACTTGATCAGGCAATTTATTCACATCATATGTAATAGGACACTTGAAGAAGGTAGAAAAATGTGTCTCTTGCTCCATTTTTTAATGAACTTACACAATGGTGATTGTGGAAAGGCTTTATCTTGTCTCCTGTGCTTTTTTCACAGCTGTATTCATTCCAAAGTGTGGTATCGTTCACATGCTGATGACTCCCAGCATTAATTTCCTTAAAAAACAGTCAAACTAATTCCAGGCAGTGCTCGGAATCACAACCTGTGTTCGAACAAACTGAAGCTGAATCCTGACAGGACAGATATACAGATTGGGGGTGGCCCAAGGAAATGTGTATACCTATTTCACACACACATACAATTTTTATCCATCATAGCCCTAAATAATTTGAGACCTACCTTGCTGAAAGACTGTCTACACCCATAATATCCTGTCACTGCATGGAGCTAATAAGGGAAAATATGACCAGAACAGGATGGAGCATCTTACTTGAATTTGGCCTGAAAAGGCCAAGGGAACATGTGTATACTTGGACAATGTGTGACATTGTGCAACTTACTTATGATGGGCCATGCCTCAGCTTTCAGGTTCCTGGCTTTGTACATCTTGAGCCAATGAGATAGCTTTAATATTTGCTCCATCATGAACACTTTCAGTCGCCTCACATTCTATTCCATAGAATTTTCCGACTCTATTAAGCATGGGGGAATTTGCAAAAATGATGCCCCGTCTGTTCACAGAAGTCTTTGCTGGATCAAAGTGCTTTTTGTGAATAGAAAAATATAGTCATATATAAGCTTATATAGGTCATAATCCGCATATATGCACAGGGAAGGAAGCATTGAAGGATAAGTAAAGGCTAACATCAAAAGCCTTCTGCTACCACAAGGGTCCACAATTCAACATGAGCAATCTTCTCCATAGCAACGGCCAATTGTGTACTTTTCTAAAGCAGGCCAATAGACACAAAGCCTCTTAATTGGTACCACATAGCCCTGATGTAAGCAAAGCCAGGTTTGGGTTGTCTGCAGTTCAATAAATAAAAGCAGATGCTTTTCCATTCTGAACCTATGACAGCTCTGAGCAAACAATAAATGTTTTTGTTTGGTTTTTTCATATGGCCTAGCAACATGCCTTGCACCTCTGAATATAAAATGTGCGAGTCCCAAAGACAATATGCTGTCAAATAATTCAATTAACAGGCCAACAATCTATCACCAAGGCTCTGTGATTAAAATGTCCCTAGTTATCAACTCTATCATCCATTAGTCCAAGGTAAGATCCGTTTCAATAGAACATTATCATCAAAATGAGGTGCTGCAAATTTGATTAATTAGGTTCTAATTACCTAAGACTGACTGACATTTTTTAAAAACTATACCAAGCATCAGTGTGTCAGAGGATGGAAATAATAAAGACCAGTATTAAGGAACAACCTGTAACATGCTTTGTTGTCAAACTTCAAAAGTAGCATTTGTAATCTGTGGCATCCTGAAAATAGGTAGTGTGAACATTTCCTTAGCTTTTCTTATCAGGTATTGCCTGGTCTGCTATGTTTTGCTTTACTTCTCTCTCTCTCTATCTCTCAAATTCTCTTTCTCTCCCTTATTTGTATAGGGTGCAAAAGTATTGTTAGATGATCCTATTCAGTAAGCAAAAGTCAAAGACAGCAATGCTATGTAATAGTAGAGGAGTTTGGATCTAGAAGAGGCAAGGCGACTGGGTGAATTACACCAACAAAAGAGTAAGCAGGTTGGTTTTGTATATTAGGCACATTGTGACTACCATTTAAAAAAATAAGAAACAGACTTCTGTATGGGTGCAGCAAAGACCATAACAATAGTTCATGTACCTGCAACGACCAGCTACAAAAAATTCTTTCTCTTTCTGAGTCAAATATACTTCTGGGTGAAAACAGAGATTAGGAGGTGTATAAATATTTCATTAAAATATGTGATTGAGACTATTCAGTTAGCAAAAATGGTGTGAACATGTTGTTTTTAGCATGGTGTGTTAAGGATTTTCTGTGCTCACTAATGATACGGAAGCTGCTCTGCAGCTGAAGTTATTGTTCCATGTAATAAGGCTCCAACTGGCAACACGACCGCCCACGTAGAATGGCATAACTGGAAGGGGCAAATTGTTTTCCGATGAGTTGCTGTGCAAACAGAGAAATGTTACTGTAAGCAGATCCCCTGGAAGACTATGGCTCTATATAAGCTGCTTTGGCTTCCTCACAAGAGGAAAAAAGACATGATAAAAATGCAATGTCATAATGATAGTAATGATACAGGATCCAAAAAGCAGTCAATACCTGTCAGATTGCTGGTGGGTTCTCATAAAACTCCTACAAATGGAACTTCAGTTGCCTCTTTATCTCAGAATAAGCATGGGCCATCATTGAAGCCATTTCTGGGAAGTACAAGTGTTTCAGATCTGTCTGTGGAGCTGCTTTTTCAGCACAAGCTACAGCACTTACTGTACCTCCACACACACACACACACTTTCTGAACATAAAGATGGCATATTCTTTGGTCAACTCACCTTTAATTCATGTAGGGCTATTACAGTGGCTTCATAATTCATGTGCAGGAACTCCATATCTGCGTAGGTTGGTTCCAAGTGCCCCAGAGGATGTCCAAAACCATGAATAATAGCAAACACTGTACAAGAGCAAGCAGGCAACTGTGGGCAGAGCTGGTGGACAGTGAGAGACAAGCAGCAAGCTGCAACATAAACTCAAATTATATTTATTTCTTTTCCCAATTTTCTTCATTCTTACCTCAGTACATTAATACTTCCTTTGGCACTTTACAGCACTTTAGGACTTCTCTTTCACACTGAGGTCAATTGTGGTTAAAGGAAAACATGGTAGACACAAAATTTTGGACATAATATTGAGTTTGAGAAATGGCAAACACTGTGGGAAAGAAATATTAAAGTAACATTAACAACCTCATACAAAGAAAACCTGTATAAAAATTTTTATAGATGGTATTTGTCACCAAATAGGTTAGCTAAGATGTTTCCAAATTTGTCAAATGGATGTTGGAAATGTAAACACAGACTGGGTACTTTTTATCATATGTGGTGGACCTGTGATAAGGCAAAAATGGTTTGGATTAAAATACACAAATGGCTTGAGGAAAGTTTACAAAAACCTCTAACATTTAAACCTGAAGTTTTCTTATTAGGCATTGTACCTGATGATGTTGGTAAACAAGCAATGTATTTGATTCTGCATGTAACTACTGTGGCAAGGATTGCATTTGCCCAACATTGGAAGAGTGAAGAGCCACCTACAGATGAACTGACTCTAAAAAAGATCTTGGACTGTGCCAAAATGGACAGATTGACTTTGTCTCTGAAGGAGAAAGAAGATACAGACTTCTATCAAACCTGGGACCCTTTTTATTATTGGCTAGAGAAACAGGACTATGCATAGATCTAAATATGTTTATAGTTTAACATAAAAAGAAAAAATGTGGGCGGCTGACCCAGTAGGTCTGATGTTTTTTATGACTGATGACTTTTTAGTTCCAATTTTGTTAGGTCTGTTAAGAATAAAACTTATTCAAAAAAAGAAAGAAAAGAAAGCATGGTGACAGAGCCAGTGGATACAGGACTCAAAAGGTGTAATAGTTTTCCCTCTCTGTTGCTGCTGTGGTACCTGTCACAGCTATTTATTCTTTCAGGTTGGTCAGATGAGATCTAAAAGTTTATTAATTTCAGAGTAGTTACATAATAGGATCAATCAATCAGAAATTTAACATGAGTACAATGAAGACACATGAACATCCTTAGTGGAACCTGTACCTTTAATCAGGTCTATTATCAATAAGATTTGTCTGTTTGATATTAATTGAAATTAAGGACAATGCTTTCTGAAGCAATCATATATAGGTAATCTGAGACAGAGAAAGAGTACTGCATGATATATTCAATCACATCTGGCCACATGATAACATAAAAGCATAGATGCCATCAACTGAGAGAGATGAGCAGTTAAAAGGAATAGATGGACATTTCTGCCATCATTGTCAAAAATAATTATTAAGTGTTGTTAAAACAAAACAGATGTATAGTGGCATTTACTATCATGTTACTAGGTCAGCTGCATCTTCATTTTAGGCAAATAGTTTGACATCAAATAAAATATAAAATAAAAATGGGGGAGGTCTACTGTTACCAGCTAATTAAAATATCAATAAATGTATACTTCAAAAAACTAAGCTTTAGTTAGAAGTTATTTTTCACCACTTTACTGGGAATGAGGAGCAATGTTATGCATACCAGAATGACACAAGAGTTTACTTATTCTTGTTGCATTTCATGAGCCTAATTTATTTTAATTGTGATACCAGCCATTTTAATCCCATGGTATACCTAATTTTGTCTCAACAGCTCCACATTGCCCAGAGTTACATGATTTTTCAAAGATGCATTCCTCAAATGGAAAGCAGCACATAAGGCCATGCCATAATTCAGTCGGGCCATAATTTTCCCTTAATGCAAACATGCAACAACATCTATTGCTTGAATGTTGATGTGCTCCAATAATTCACTGAAACATGTAATTTATGCTGAGTACTGTATTATACCCCACTTGTCTATTCAGAGTCCTTATATGAACCCTTTGTCAGTATCAGCTCTGCATTTACTACTTAGCACCAAATTCTAATACAGTGATAATATTAGTGCCTCCTGTCATTTCAGTAAATCCTTCTTCCACTTTTAATTTCATTTCTTTCCATTTCTGTTGAGCTTTTACTCTCCCTGAGTACTATATATTGAAAGAAATCCTATTAGCTAGGAGAAAATAAAAGTAGTTGATCTGTGGCTACTGAAGTGTGGGCATTCTAGACAAATTGCACACTTTATCCCAAAACTTGCCAGTAAACTTGTATATTCATAGCTTTCTACACTCTTTATCTTTATATACTGTGTAGACCCATGTCTCCCCAGGCAAAGTTACAGATGCAAAGTCAACAAAGGAAAAGTGTTCCTTAGGAAAGTAACGGTCAAATGATGTTCAGTTACTAAGCTTAGCCCACAAATTCTGGTTTCTGGAGGCCCAGGTTTGTTCTGCTTTTTTTCTTCCAAATGAAGTCCCAGGAATGACCGGGGATGGAGGGCAATTTCAGGGAGAATCCAGATCAGAAAGGAAGGTTTAAACCTCCCAATGTGTCACAGAAACCCCACAAACAGCTTCACCGTTCTTCCTCTGACCCCAAAAAAGCAGTGACAATGGAGGTCAGGAAAAACACCACACATGACTGGAATGTCTGTACTGTACTGAGCTTAATGGCCATGTGAGCCAAGGGGAATATTTCCAGGTGGGGTAACACTTTCAAAGGACAGGATTAACACTCACTCCCTGTGCATCAAGACACCCCCAAACAAAAAGCTTTTCATGTTTGTTAAACTTGCCCCCTGCCCCCCCAAAAATCTTTGCTCTCTGCCAAGGGACGTTTTTCCTCTAGGTGATTTGAATCAGAAATTAATTGGCTGGATTTTTCTTCGGTGGAATTTAAATAAATCCTTGTAATCTCAAAATGTGAATGCACAGATATGAAGAACCACATGCAATTTACTTAAGGATGCAGAATTGTGCCCTCTAGGCCTGCCCCCAAATCTTTTGAGTGCCTCACCACTCCCCTGGTTTCAGCTTCATAAATCTGAAGAGCAGGTTTTGCATGGTGTCCCCTGTTTGTTATGCATGCTATTGCTCTTCTCCAGGAGGACAGGCCAGACAATATACCTGTCTTTTACGTCACTGTTGCCACACAAATCTCCCTTTCTCTGCTCTGCGGGTAACATTCCACGTTAATCACAGTCACTTCCTTTCCATTAGAGTAATTGTTTATTTTTTCCCCTCACTCCAGTAGGTGATTATTACATCTACGATCTTTCTATGTAAGTGTTATGGGTTGTAAATGGATATCTTCCCTCCAGGTGGCGGCTAGATGTATAATCTCTTACTTTCAACCCCATTTTGTTAATGAATGGTTGATGCACCTGATTAGAACAATCTGGCATGTCAAATTATATCTTAAAAGCTAGGACTGAATAAATAATTAAAGAAAGAGTGAAAATGTTTTTTAATGTTGACAATGGTTCTGGAAGAAAGTGATGGAAAACATCTGGTTTTTAATCAAAGACTTTCAGCAAAATGCCTGGGAGTGATTGAAAAAGGTGAGCGAAATATGCTTCCTTCTTTAGAGTGCTATTTTAGCCATGGTAAGCAGATAGGCTACTGCAGTCAGAGGGACTGAATGTAGTTCTTTGTTTGGATCCTTCATATTGATATAAATTTCTATTTTGTGCATGATATTTGGTGAGGTAACCATCTTGTATAATAAAGGATATTTGTCTGTCTTCTCTGCTATTAGTGAGAAAGATGATTCTACAAATATGCTGTGGTAAGACATTTGTTATTTAACAAAGTTTTCATTGAAGCCTCTTGAAAAAACCTTGTCATGCAATAAAAAGGCAAGATGTTTTATACATCAAGAACAAGAAGGAAAGAGAGTTTGCACATCTTGCGTTATAAAAAGTAAGCTTCCCCTAAGGATCTGTATCTGGAATGATGTCATTCAACTTCTCCATAAAAGACTTGACTTTTTTGTGAGCAGGGCAAAACATTCTAATTCCACTTACACATGGATAATACACTTGAGGCATTGGACTATCTGTCTATGCTGGATTTGCTTGATAAGAGCATCATCTCATTTTCATTGGACTTCGTACATTTCTTGTTAATTAACAGCAGGGTCTTGTTGTAGTACTTGCAGTTGTTGTTGTTGCAGCCTAACTGGGGGCAGGTATGTTACTCCTTTGCCCTTCTTTTGTGCCTAGCCCTGATAAAAAGGCAGTAGGGAATATATATGGGGAGTTTGTTAGTAACTGGAAGAATTGGCATTCTGGATCCTTGCTCTAATTTTGTCCAAGAAAGTGGAGGTTTGAGAGGGTGGTGTAGGAAATGTGGAAAACTCCATCAGGCTATATAGAGCAAATGCTTAGATTTGTTCTCTTGTTGACATATCCTATCTTTCTGTTCTGGTTTTGTACAAACTCTTAATAAACATTTGTTTAATTTTGTTTGGAAGTGATTGAGGGTTCTAACCAAGATCCCAAGAACGGGGTTCTTTCCTCTCCCCACATGCCTAACTGTTCTGGAGCACTGCCAAGTTATTTGATTTGGACTTTGAACAGGGGTTCTTGTCCTAGAGGGTTCCAACTCTGTTACAGGGCTGGCCAGCAGTTAGTCATTGTGGCTGCATAGAAGACTGAGAGCCAGTGTGATGTGAGGGTTAGAGTGTTGGCTGGGAACTTGGAAGATCTTGGCTATAGTCTCCACTCAGCCAAGAAGCTCACAGAGTGACTTTGGGCCAGGCATGGACTTGTAGCCTAACCTACCTGACAGGCTTGTTGTGAAGGTAAAATGAGAGGAGAAGGACTATGTAAATCACCTCAAGTTTCTTGAAAGAAGAAAAAAGATGATATATGCAATATAATAATATTCAGAAGCATTGTCCCATATGCTGAAGGAACTGTAGCAGGAAAAGACAATTAATTTTATACCTATTCATGGGCTGGGTTCACACATAATGCCAAGCTATTGTGAAAACCATGCTGGCATAGTTTATCATGTTGTGTAGGACAGCAGAGTAAGGATAGTATTCATACGACAATAGAAACAAAAGCCTGCTGTTTGCAGCTCTACCAAACATTATGTCTTGTGGGTCATGTGTCCCTTACCTGGATGTGTGTTACTTTTCTGTACCTGCTCCACAATCCTCTCCAAAAATACTTCTCCATAAATTTGCTTCATAATAATATAGCAAAGGAGTTTTTGTGTGTTATGGAGGAATGGTTACTGTGGTGGAAAAGATTCTCAGCAGAGTAAGAATTCAGTGTGCCTTTTTCATTCATAAATGCCTCCAACCCTTTCTTCTGGTCTGATTGGGACAGACTACCCTATCTATTAATACACATATAGCACAGGATTCAGGAGTCCATTGGTGCATTGCTTATGCTAATTTTAATAGGAGACACCATAAGTGTATGGTGGATTGTATTCTTTGGGAGAATACACCAAGAAATGAAATGTGAAAGTGGTTAACTGATGTGGTCAAGCAAGAGTATGCTACCCACAGGAAAGAAATTGAATGGGAAGATGAATAAGCACTTGGCTTATTGAATAGTTGACTAACAGTAACTGTGACCTGAGGTTCATGGGAGTAAATGAAACAAAAATCCAGGTGAAGGAGAAGCCAGGGATGATACAGGTTTTGTCAGACAAGATTATAGTCTCCTTGAAAGGAGAATGGAAACACAGCCCTGCTCATAAATTCACCAACTCTGAAATTGCATTGTGAAAGCCCAGCACGACTCTGTTCCCTTCAGCCTGAGTCATGGCTTCTTCATGAATTGCTGATGTCTTGTAGGCTCTGGCTCTATAACTTCTCCCACCTCATTTAAGGCTTGAAAAATATACAAGCAGGACCTTTGTAAAACAGGTGGTCCTCCTACCACTGACTCACACAACAACTGGGTTCTAGTGCACAATAGCCTACATGCAAAGACTGAATATGGGTTGAGTGTGTGTGTTAGGGTTGTGGTGATCCTGCTGGAATCCAGTCCTCTTTCCTCTGTTGCATTTCTTCTCATGCACACCATTCACTTAGGAAATGAGTGAAGCTCAGAAGAAGTCTGTGAACACTCACAGAACTCCAGTTGTGCATGTGGCAGCCTCCTTCTGCAGCACACATAGCACAGACCAAGGCTGCAAGTCATGTGTGTGACACTACATGTGTGTGAAAGAAGGACACTGCTTGTGCAATTTTCACCCTGAACCTTTGGGGCACTCACCATGGGAAAGTGGACCAGACTCCAGGAAACCAACAGAGCTCAGCAATCCAACAGATTCCCACTTCCAGAATGGATCCTTGGCATCCCTATTGTGGCTTGTTATTGAACCTGTGAGTTGCTGCAGAAAAGTGGGTTATAAGAAACCATGGTGCAAAACACAGCTTGTAATCAAGAGCAAAGCACAGGGTTCTCTTCATGGGTTGTTTATGGCTTGTAGGTCATGGTGTATTAGTGCAGCTTGCTAAGCCTTGTCTCAACAACAACCCACACTCAATCCATGCTCACCTTTTGAGTGTGGCTTACTGTGTTGTCTGAACCCAGTCAGTATGTCATTTTCATGGAGCAGAGGAAGAAATAATATCATTTATCTTGCCATAACACCAGGCCTCAGTAACAAAGCTTCAGTAAATGCATGCAACAGATCAAAGAGCCAAGGCAGAATAAGGAGATGATACCCTGGAGATCAACATGGGGTGATTTGAAGGAGAATCAATATTATGTCATGGTTTGAAATTTTGAGCAACATTTTGTACAGCCCTCAAATATCTAATGAACAGATCGTGCAAAATCCCATTAGCAATAGGCGCAGATGGCTCATAAAACTGACCACTGCAGGGCAGAATGTACATAAAAATAAAATCATTCTGCATTACGATAATAAGGAATTTATTCTGGGGAAGGGAACATTCAGTATTCTAAAGTGGATTTCTTTTATAAAGTCATAATTCTAGTTGTAATTCAGGACATGTTCCCTGCCCCAATGTTGTCTGAAATGATGATGCAACACCCCCTCCCCCAAAATGGATGGAATTTCATTGCAAGATAGAAAGCCCTCTCATTCTCTAGTTCTTTTCATCCCATCCTATATAATGAAACTTCTTTCTGAACACTTATCAGCCAAACAGACCAGCCTCAAAATGACAAGGTTAAAACATCCACCATAATGTTGAAGTCACAGATGAGGTTATCTACAAAGTAATTTTTGACAGAAGGTGCATGAGAAATCTTTCGATCAGCAAAGGAAATTAAAGTACAATTTACTGCATTACAGTTCTGGTGAAACCTTCCTCACTTCATCTCACATTTTCCACATCATACTGTGCTTCTGCCATCCCTGAAGTATCAGAAGAAACTTAACTGCACAATTCCAGCCAGAGGCAGTTGTGCTGTGAGATCCATGGCTGCAGGGCAAATGATTGTGCAGAGAATTCTCACTATTGCAGGTAACCTTCTGCAGATGATGGTGAAGACAAGAGAGTGCCAGTCAGTTTTGCACAAGCATGCACCTGTTGATTTTAGTGATACTGAGACACATGTTTCCAGGTCAAAACTATGAGTTTCACTCACAAAAAGCAGTGTCAAGAAGTGGTCAGAGTGCCAGACTATGGCTCAGCAAAGCAGGGTTCAAATCCTCACTCAACCATACAAAACTCCCTGGGTGATCTTGATCCAGTGATGATCTTCTATCTACCAGACCAGAAACTGAATTTAAATTGGGGCAGGAGTTTATGCGGAGGGATCATACATCAGTGGTCAAACACATAGTCCTCACCCAGAAGGTCCAATGTTCAGTCCCTGATTTCTCCAGGTAGGTTAGGAGAGACTTTTGACTAAAATCTGGGAGCATGACATACAAGGCTAAACTGATGACCTGATTCAGTGCAGGACATATTCTTAATTTCCTGTGCAGGGCTTGTAAAAGTTGGGTGCAAGGTATGCAGCAGGACCTCACAGCTTGAATTTTAACCAAAGCAGGATAGCAATTCTCTTTTTTTCTCTCCACACCAAACCAGAACCCAAACTTTAAGGACTAATTGGCACACTGCAGCCACACACTAAGTGATGGAAATCAACTAGATGTCTACCACACTGAATGCATACATTTTGGGAGACTCTTTGTGCTTCCAAAGCACATGCATATACAGAAAAATGCTCACACCAACTTAGCGGGGTTGCACAGATGTTTCCTACATTACTGCTATCTAGTATGATGGCAATTTTCTTGTTGAATGAGCTTAAACACCAGGATCTTCTTCAGAAAATCCGTGACGCTGGTGTGCAAATATGTCCTTGAGGTGGTTTTAGCATTATGTCAACTAGTCTGAATATGTAGAAATACCCAGTTTACCAAAATAATCAGTATTGCAGGTGAGGTAAATACCTTTCATCTGGAAGGTAACAACATGGAATGCAACCAAAGCTACATTTTCCTTAATGTCAGTGGAGGACACAGAAGAACATAATGCAGTCCTAAAGGGGTTAATTTGGTCTGACTCATTCCCAGGCTCAAGCTGAAGGAGCTTGAGGAGCTGCAAGTCATTAGCCAGGCAGATGTGCTTGCTCATGCTACCATTCCTTTTTCATCTTCTTCCTTTATCTGTGCTACAGTCAGGCAGAGTCCCATCCAACAGAGACAGTTACGCGTGAATCCAGTATAATAATTGGGCTTAAGTGTACTTCACTCTGCATTGGACCATGGCCTCAATTTATGGCCAGTCTGGATTAGATGTAAAGTGATGGCCTCACATGGCCGATCCAGTTCAATCAGTGCTTACCAAGCTACAATATTTCATTATGCCTCAACCCTATTTTTATTGAATCTGAACAGATGAGCCAATAGAATAATAATCTTGGATCTGACCTGCATCCAGAACTATTTAATATTCTTTTCATGTGGAAGCTGTTGTCTGATCATTAATCATATTTAGTTGCACCTGCAATTATTTTTTCATACCCTTAATATGCCAATTTTATTACAGTGACTGTTCTCAGGAGGTTTATATCAGTGATTAAAGCTCTGTTAATTGTTGCATGCATTTCTGGATTGCTTCAAAGTCGTCATGATCAAAGACTGGTTGGGAGCTGGGTAAATGGCAAGGTTACTACCAACTGTAGAAAGTTCTGATTTATATTTCTAAACATGTTTTCAGTATAGTACACAGGGGGTCTGTCTTTACATTTCCCAAGATTGGGAAATGGATGTCTTTCCCATTAATATAATACACTTGGTACCCAATGAGTCTTCCACATGTAGATGAATGTGTGAAGCGGGTGGTTGAGTGGGAGGGAGACAGTTCTCAGAACATGCTGTGCTATCCCCACGTGTGTGATCTTCTCAAACACAATGCTCTTTTTTGTCATTTTACAAGCAGCAGGTAGTTACAGAGCAAACAGAATGATTCATTCGATAAAATCATTGTTCCCAGATGGAAAAAGCAAAATCTCTGTAGGCAAAGATAAATAAATTAATAAATAAGAGTCTATCTGTTTCTTGCAAGTATTAGAAGCATGCCAGTCTACCTTTGGGTGCTCCCCAAGCTAATCTGTCTTCCTCTCTACTTGTCTAGATAAAATTACTTTCCAGCCCCAGCCCCCGAGTTTGAAGGTGATGGCCTCAACGGGACCTCTTCCACCATGGGTCTACCTTCTCACCACTAACTCTGTTGCTCTCCATCCTCTTCCTCAGCACTTGCTTGCTTGGCAGGCAGAAAAAAATGGTGGCATCTATTGCTCATCTTCTTTTCCTTCACCATGGTCTGAGCAGATCAAGACCCTCTTGCTGGCAATTGCCCAAGAGTGCCTAATGCTGGCCCTGTCACTACCATACTCTAAGTTAATCTAGTCCTTCTCTGTGTGATGCAAATAGCAGGGAGAGAGAGAATATTTGTGTCAATAGGAATTGCTAAGATAACAGGGCAGGGTATGCTGAATGTTAGGCATGTGTATCATAATAACACCTCTGGATGAACATCATGTACCTACAGGATCAGCCTGTCCCAGACCAGCTCTGAAATAGGGACAGACCAGCTGCTGTGGTCCTGTGAAAAAACAAAGATGTATAAGGGGGAAAGATGTGGCCAGAAGCAAGGCTGTCCTAAATGGTAGATGGGAGCCGATTATTTTCCATCTGTTTTGTTTGTCGGAGGAGGTTTGCAAAAACAAATAGAAGGACTTACTCCCACTGACACTGGATTCTCCAGGCATTTCCAGGATGGGTGATAAATTGCTTCAGTTCGTATGTCAATGCCTGCTTGCCAAAATTTGCATTTCCCAAACCTAAACAAAAAAGTTGTTTTCTTCAACTCAAAATCGCTCATACTGACTTCCACCAGTTCCTTGGAATCCATTGGTCATGATAATCATGCTATTGGGCTGCCATGCTACATTTATGTATGGATCATTTTTTGCTGCTGATTAGCCTCACCAGATAAACTTTTTTTTTTCCAGCAGGTATACTTCTCTCTTCCAAGTGGCTTTGCAAATTATGCTAGTTTCAGCAACAAATAGCACAAGCTTTGTCCTGGCCAAAGTGGAAACCTTGCTTCTAGTGCTGTGCCAAATTTTTTCTCTATGTTGTAACAATTCGCATTCCGTCTGATGGAAAAGAAATTGCTTTGCCTCAAAAAATAAAAATACAAATGGAAAGGGGCGGAAGTAGATTTCTTTCATTTCCCTTCATAAGAGTGTCAAAGGATGTGTGCAAATGTCCCATTTTCACTGTAGGATCATCTGTATGATAATCTGTATCTACCATCACACAATGCCCTTTGCCTCTTCACAAGAAGTTAATCTCAAAAACTTCACCAAATGAAATTATAACATGCCTTTGGAATGAGGCAGAAATATCTCTTTCACATGAGATATTTTGGAAATTAGAAGACAGATTCTGGCACAGCACTAGTCGCTTGGCATGTGCTATGTAAGAGTTGTACTGTGCACAAGCACTACGTTAGTGTTATTTAGCCATAAAACTGTACACTTTAAAGTTTTAACAAAGTGGCACCAGCTCAAGGATAAATTGGGGATGTGATAAAAAAATTGTGTTACTCCCAGGGTGGTTTCCAAGGAGAAACCAGGGACAGTGCAGTTTTCTTCCACATCAACTTTATAGTTACTCAGAATATGAATCGTTGTGGTTGTCTAAATGACAGTAGGTGTGCTTCATCTCTTCAAAAGGGACTACTATACTTGCAAATTTCATCAAGTTCTGTAAATAAACAAACAAACCAAATTATAATTAGCTCATTTAATTTAAAATTCTCAGCATTGAACTGCTCCTTGCAGAAAGCCTCCTGCACCTAATGAGGTTAAAGCCATTGTTTTATTTTCCCCTTACAGTCACTAGAAAGGAGATATGATGATGATGATGATGATGATGATGATGATGAAGGTGATGATGATGATAATGATTGCCATTACATTTATACTTCACTTTTCTTCCTCTTACAAAGAACCAAAAGCAACTGACAAAGTTCTTCTCTATTTTATCCTACAACAGCCACACTGTGAAGTAGGTTAGACTGAGTGTTCGGACTGGTACACAATCACCCAGTGAGCTTCATGACTAAATGGGGACTAGAACCAAGATCTCCTAAGTTACATAACCATTATACAGCATTGTCTTTCAGAAACTTCAGAACACTGATACTCTACCTCAGATCTGAAGAGAAGTAGGTCTTGTTCAAACCACTCCAAAACACTGAAGACCTTCTACTCAGCACACCGAAGTGAGTTCTGAAGTGCTTCCCCATCCTCTGTACACTCCCACTACTTTGTGCAAGCGGCTCTGAGAATGTGCGTAGCTACTTTACAATAGGTCCCTAATTGCTTCAACGTCAAACACAGTGCCTATTATTCTGCCTAGGTTGCTTTACTTGCTTGAGTATCTGCTTTGAATGGATTCATTTGACCTGCAACCTATGATTTGCCTTATGTTTTTGAGTTAACTGATTTGAGTGGATCTTGAACTGATTCACTCATTATCTTTCTAGTCAAAGACATTTCATAAGAATTAGCATAAACTCAGCAGTATAGCAAAAGTTGCAGAAATGAAATAGAAGATTTAAACTCATGTTTTAAAATCCTTTCTTTTCTAAAATTGTCCATTCTATCAATACCCTACAAGTGAAGTGTCCTCTAAATAAAAATTAGCCTTTTTAAATGTAACAACTTCAGAGTAATATTAAACTGCTGTTCAAAGCTACACCTTGTGCCTGGATTTTATCTGTGTTATTGATGCAGATGAAGAAGTCCAAAAACACATCCTCCCTAACAGAGATTGGAGGGAATCACTGCCCTGGCCTTGCTGAACACCCCACAAAACATACCCTTTCCAACCTGGATGGCTTGTGGCATCAACCAACACCCAAATTATACATTCCTCAAATCAGGCAAACTAGAGCTATGTTGAACTAACTTGTATAACTTTGTGTATTCCCCTGATCTGGCTTAGACCTGTGGTGCTCTGGAAGAGGAGAAAGAAGCTTTCCCTCATTCACATCCTGGAAGAAAGAAAGAAAAATGCCTCCACTGGAGTCAGTGAAGCCATTTTTCTTGGGTGTGTGTGAAATTTGAGGATGAAAATAGAAGGGGAAAAACTTCTGTTTCTCCTTTAATGGTTCTGATGCAAATTAGGGCTGCACATACTTGCATGGAGGTTACTCTTCAGAGTTATTTGAAGAATGTATAGTTTGACCCTATCATCTTAGTCAAAGCTTGTGAGACCAACAACAAATTCCTACACATAAGCAGACCAGGAATGAGCAAATGTGTCACTTTCATCCCCTCCTGCCCGCCACCCACTTTCAGAAATTTTTTTTTAAAAGAAGTTGTATTTTGCCCAGTATTGACATTTTTCCCCAAACCTAATGAAAATGCAAGTGTCATTTATCTGTACTCATTAAAAAATCAAGCAATAGGTATTGCTATTCCTGGCATGGAGAGACTAAGGCATACCTATTTTGTTGTTGTTGTATGTCGCGAAGTCATGTCCGACCCATCACAACCACGTGGACAACATTCCTCCAGGCCTTCCTGTCCTCCACCATCCCCCAAAGTCCACTTAAGCTCACAGCAAATGCTTTAGTGACTCCATCTAGCCACCTCATTTTATTTTCCTGGGCTCCAAGATCACCACAGATGGGGACTGCAGCAAAGTAATTAAAAGACGCTTGCTCCTGGGGAGGAAAGCTATGGCAAATCTAGACAGCACACTAAAAAGCAGAGACTTCACCCTGCCAACAAAAGTGCGTATCGTCAAGGCTATGATTTTCCCAGTTGCAATGTATGGCTGTGAAAGCTGGACTGTAAGGAAGGCTGAGCATCGAAGGATTGAGGCCTTTGAATTGTGGTGCTGGAGGAGACATACCTATACTAGTTTTTAAAAGAGCTGGCAACCCTATTAAGCATTCACATGGCTTAATTACTTCAGGATCAAACCCAAGTCTCTTAAGAGTTAAATGCTGAAAGCCATAGGTCTGGGTGGAAAATTTCTCAGTTCTGGTTTCTCAGATTCTTTTTGTCCCAGATAGAAAGGCCATATCATATTTTGTAATTTTCATTAAAGAGTAAAGGGAAATTAAATTCTCATCCATCCCTATTCATGCAACCTTTCACTGACAAATGAGAAAATGCTAGCTTACTGCTGTTGAGCTGATCTGAAAGCAAAATCCTATGCAAGTTTAAACAGAAAAAAGACCCTTTTGTGTCTAAATGTGTATACAACATTTCACCTTGAATAGGTCAACTGAATGCAAGACCGAGATGGCTTAATAAGAATGATGTTGCATCAGATATGAAATTTGTATGTATATATTTTGGTATATGAGCTTTTGATCTGAACTGTGAGAAAGTTGTGCAAAATTGCTTATAGAACACTTTTGTATGACTTTCTCATAAATATAAAGGAATTGTCAGTGACTGCTGAATTCCAATAGAACAGTAACTTTTATGTAGTCTTCCATTTCATAGAAACATCCTGTTTGAATATTAAAAAATATGTTTCTTCTTCTTTCCTTTAAGTATGAGTGCTAATTGTTCCTAATTTAGTTTTGATGCATTCTCACCTAATTAGCACTTATGGCAATTTTACAAACTTAAAGATACGTTTTAGTGAAGGACACTAATTACCTTTTTCGTATTAGCACAAGGATTCCTAATAACAGGAAAAAATATTTTCACATCCTGCCTATTCCATCAAGTACAACAATTTTCAGATCTCATTTCTTCCTTCTTAAAACCTTCCGCTCTTTGGTTTTTGACATCTTTCTATTCTGAAAAAGAAATTGCTTTGATTTCTCTGACTGCTAATTAATCTCTGTAATTATAATATTTTCTCAAAATAATTGAGAACAACAGAAGCGTAATGGTGGTTAAAAGGAAAGAAGCACATTCAATGGTGCTGCAAATGAAGATACTATGATTTAGCGGAAGCTTGTGTTAAAAGCATTCTTAGCAGTATATCTGATTCATACCTTCAAATATTTATTGAATTTTTTCACCCTTTTGCCTTATTTTCTTCTTACTCTTTTTATTAATAATATTAAGTATTTAGGTGGCTATGATAAATAATTATTTCATGGGCAATATGACCTGTATTTAGGTCCGGACTATCCATTGTCATCTTTCTTTCTTTTGGCAGTATGGCATCATCACCTGAACTATGATAGTTCTTGCTTCCTATGCCCTTCAGCCCATGAAATCAATGGTAGACTGGCTTCCCTCTCAGCATGAGAAGTTCCATAGTCTTCAAATGGAAACATGTACGGAGAAGTCAAGTTTTCATCATACTCTGAGACAATTCATTACAATCAACAGGACTTAAGCCAATCAGAACTAACTTAAGTCCCACTGATTTCACTGGGTCAGCTCAAAGTTTGACCAAGTCTGGTTTAATATCTCCCCCACCCCTTCTCACAGATGCCACCAGTGGATTGTAGAATTCATTGCTGATGCTTGACTACTCTGGAATTTTGGTGAAACAGCATTAACTCATTCTTCTCTTTGTCAAACTCATCTCTAGTTTTGCTAGTGGTAGAGCTATCAGAATTAAGCATGCAAGATCATTCTGTCTAAATATTATGTACATAATGCAGTGATGCTATGGATCAATTATATGTTTTAATAAGTAAGGATGCACTCCTATTAATGTTTAGGAACTCCTTGAATTCCCATTGTTGGATTGTTTTGTGCCTAAACATGCATCTGATTATGTCCTTACAGCAGCAAGCTTCAGTTATCTATTCTATACTGATTACATACTGCAGAAGTAGTCACTTTTCAATATTTCACATATTTGCATAACTAATAAACGTCAGATTGCATGTAAATATACATGCTAATCTTTGCATGCATATTCAGGAGTGAGCCCTATTGAGCTCAATGGGATGTAGTTCCAGGTAAGTCTCATTGCATGTGGATACAGGATTGCAGCAAAATTACAAATTTGCCCTTTGTAGTTCAGCTGAGAGCTATCATTACTTTCATTGTGTCTCTTTGGTATTTATCCAGCCCTTGTACTTAGACACAATTTTTGCAAGGGTCTTTATGATTACTAAAGCCTTCATAAGGAATAAAATCATATGGAGCATTTTATTGTGGGAAAGAGAAAAATCAAAATCAAAATAATAATAAAACTCATGGATCAGAACACCTGGTTAGATGGCAAATGCTATCTCATAAAATAGTACTGAACCTACTGGAATGGCTAAATAACTTTCTCAATGTGACATGAGGTCCCACTATTGTATATATCTTTGAAAAGATATGTTCTCATCCAGGCTTACTTTCACTTCAACACTTAACATCAAATCTGTGGTTGGAACAGAAAGAAACATGTTATCAGAAATAAAAGTCTTTTAAATGTATTTATTTATTTATTTGGGATATTTCTAGGCTGTCCATCACTCTCCGTCTCTGGACAGCTCACAAGTGAGTCTCCTAGTGTTTTAAAAGAATTTTCTTGGTACGGTTGCAGTCTGTCCTTCTTTTACCAGGATCATACTGGAATCAATTATATGGGAGGACCGGAATCAGTTTTGACATCCATAGTTGAGAAGGTGTTGTAGTTAGGAACAGATAGGCTGTGGCAATGGTTATTTTTATTATTCATTTGTTTGATTTGATTCATGCCACTAGGAAATGATGCTCAAGTTGGATAACAGCAACAGAAGCCAAGAATGAAAATACAACAGCAGCGGCAAGAGTGGCAAAGAAAATCATAAAATAAATGCTTTAAAAATCATTGAGAATTATAACAATAGAAACACCCAGTCTATCAAGCCAACTTGCATGTCAAAAGCCTGTAAGGGAAGAACAGCAGCCAGGGAGACAACCTAGCTTCCCTCAACAGGAAGTTCTAGGGCCTGGGAGCAGCCATTGAGAAGGACTATTCCTGCACCTCCATCAAACATGCTTCTGATGATTATTAAACCCAAAGCAGGTATCACCAACAAAGCTCTTAAAGCCTGAGCAGAATCATAGACAAAGGTGGTCTTTGGGGTAGGCTAGACATGTTTTCTCCTTTTTTGTCCCTGAAGCCTTCTCAGAATCAGTTGACTTACTTCCTTCCCACAACCAGGGCTTATATTACACTTCTCAGTAACCTCTGGAAGCATGAGAAAGATGCTAGAGAATCCAGGGGCTGAAGAATAAGAACAAGTATGGGTTGGGACAATCCTTTCATTACCCTCCAGCTTTTGCTATCATCATATTTGTCCAGGACTTGTGCTCATTTTATGATTTAGAAACGATATCAGATCTCAGAAACAAGTCCTGAGACACATGGATGTGGCTCACTCATCTAAATGAGCTACAGGTTCATTCTGGAAATGAGTAGGTTTCCTGTATTTTTAGTAGATAAATGACAGACAAAAATACAAGAGATAAAGCTTGCCAAAAAGAACTTTTTCTGTATTAGCAAAAGCTCTGTGCAGTTGTTAGAGACAAATGCTGCCATTTGTACAATGACTACTTTTAAAAGACTGGTCAGGAAGGTCGCTCTTTACAGTTTCTTGTTCAAAAAATAATGCATTTTTAGCAAGACATGGAAATAAATTCAGTCTAAAAAGAAAACAGATCTTAAATTAGAATTGTACAGCAGCAATACTAAAATTATTTAATTGGATGCAGATGTTATTGAAATCAATGGAACCTATTTATCATTGAGCATAGTTAGGATTACTGCTATGAAATAGAGAGATGTAAAACCTCATGCAGAACTAAGCACTGGATTTAAAGTTGCATGGGTTTTATAACTCAGTCTCTAACTTAACTTTGTTCAATTCCCTTTTAGGAAACCTGGGATTTCAGTTTCAATATCTGAGTGAATGTTTACCCAATCATATCCTAACAAAACAGATATTTAAATGTGGGGAAAGGAATAACAACCTGGAGAAAAATGGTAATTCCTGGCTGCTTTGTTAGACACAAGTAAAGGTGTCTCACAAAACAATGGAGTGTTGCTGAAAACCTTCCTAATGTTTTTCCTGAAGAGCAGCTTCTGAGAATTACACAAGCAACCTTCTGAGACTGCTGCACTTGCGTATTGTTTAGTACATTCTCTTGTCCTTCAACCATCCCAATCCAAGAAAATTGGGCCAGTGCTTTAAATCAAGCCCAGAAAATGAACTACAATCTCTCACAGTTAAATTGCCATAAATTGCTGTTTCTACCCAAGGTAGTTAGGGTCATTGTTGTCATACAATCATCGATCATAGAATAGTAGAGTTGGAAGGGGCCATGAAGGCCATCTAGTCCAACACCCTGCTCAGATGGCTGCACAATTTCTTTTTGACTATCTCTAGTGTGGGAGAGCCCACCACCTCTCTAGGCAGCTGGTTCCACTGCCATATAGCTCTGACAGTGAGGAAGCTTTGCCTGATTTCCAGCCTGAATCTGGGTTATTGCAACTTGACTTGATTATTCCGTGCCCTAGACTCTGGCTTCAGCAAGAAGAGATCTTGACCTTGTTCTTTGTGACAGCCTTTGAGGTACTTATAGAGGGATATCATGGCCCCCTCAGTTTTCTCTTCTCAAGGCTAAACATGCCCAGTTCTCTCAGTCTCTCCTCATCCTCATCATCATCGTCATCAACAACAATTTGTATAACTATTGCTAGTTGCTACTGCCTCATTTTCCATCCTCCACATGGCAAGTTTAGAAAGACAGTGTTGTACTCTACAAGGAAAAGTTTGAGCAACTGAAAAACTGATCTTCTCATTATCTTTTATAAGATAAAAAATAATAAAACTGATTATTAAGTTTTCTTTCCCATGAAAGAGGCTCCCATTTTTCTGCCCATTCTCAGCTTATTCAGCTTGAATTTCTTTTGGTGGTGTTTTTGAGCTTAGCTGATCACTATGTGGTGGCCAAAGGTGGTCTTGTGCTTTCTCTTCTGCTGTTACAACATCTCTCCACAGTTCGAGAGCCTCCCAAGCTTTCTGATCCAAAAAGCCATGTGGGAAGTCCTATAAGCATGAGATGCCGAAGAACCTATAGGCTGCTGGAGAGCAGACAGGATATTCACACACATTCCGCAATCATTTCATGAATAAGGGAAGCTCAAGAACCCTGAAGTCCAGCCATAAATGCTTCTCTGGAATGTTCCTCTTTATTGAATTTCTTTTTGAAAGCAATTTATTTTCTATCAAACTGAATGAGAATGGTTAAAAAATCAGAGAAATTTTTGGCACAGCACTGGTTTAAAGCAACTTGTCATGTTGTTCATAAACTCTTTTAGGTTGAGCCAGAGAGTCAGATAGTAACAGAGACAGCAGTGCAATATAAGCCCTGACAATATTGCAAGTCAACCCTGGAGCTGAAGTAAGTTTGGATTACCAGAAAAACAATTTCCATTACGAAACTTCTCTTAGGTTGCAGAAAGGGCCAGTCCATTTAAATTGTTCCTCAGATCTCCCTGGCCAAATCCAGTACTCAGATGCATGAGGAAGTCTCAGGTTTCATTGACGTGCAGACAGGTAGGATGTATAAAGTTAAATTTCACACATGAAAGAAGATTTGAGTTAGGGCAATATCTCTGAGATTTGTAGCTATCCTTTGCTATTCAAGTGGCCCTCACTGCTAGCCAGTGCCCCAGATAGAGGACATATATGGCATTTCTCCATTGTTATTGAAGGACAATAATCATTTCCAATTGAAAGGGTGTGTTTGATGGGGAGAGGCAATCAAATGTGTGCCTGTTCTTTTTATATCTCTGGGGAAAGAAAGGAGATACTCAGAAACAGAGCAGGTACATTTGAAAGAGAAGGCTAGCAAGATTGTTACATGCAAAAGGAAGAGAGGCAAGGAGCAGAAGGGAAAGGAGGCAGGATGGAGGAGGTGTGGATTCATGCAAAAACAGGTGTAGTATTATATATCCGCTGTGTAAAATGATTCCATGCAAACATTTGTACAAACAGTGCTTGTAAAAATGAATTTAAAAAGGGCAACTTTAATTGTTAAATTGTCACTTACTGCATGAGAAGCACAGTCCAAGAGCAGGTTTACAGATAATCATTTCCCAATGCTGGGTTCACTCCCTGGCAAGTGTATTTAAAATTGCAACTTCAGTGACCAAAGGGTAATTTTATACTCACTTATTTGCGATAAAGTTAAATGTAGTGGCTCAATATTCCTCAAAGGTATATGGAAAGCATTACAGTACTTCACATATGATCTAAGACATGTGACTGTTTCATGGCCACTCTTGGTTCCAGGCTGAATCTAAGAATATAACCAAACTGGAAACCTGTATCTTAAAGGACAAGTTGAACTCTGAGTTCCTGACCTGCTCATCCAGTTAACAACTGATACATTGATACATTCAGCCTCTTGGTTAGTTGAAATGCAAATTAGGGAATAAAATTTCAGCTTCTGCTGGGTGGGGTTACACTCTCCCCAAACACCTGGGCTCATGGTTATTTCTGGACTCAACCCTGAACCTGGGAGCCCACGTTCTGGTGGTGGCCAGGAGTGTGTTGGTGCTGGAGAAGAGCTTTGTGAATACCCTGGACTGACAGAAGGATGAACAAGTGGGTCCTTGATCAAATGAAATGACAACTTTCCCTGGAAGCAAAAATGACAAAACTGAGGCTATTGTGCTTTGGGCACATCTTAAGAAAGCAAGATGCACTGCAGAAGACAATCATGCCAGGGAAAGTCAAAGGTAGAAGAACAAAAGGAAAACCAAATTATGAGATGGACTGACCCTATAAAGGAAGCCACAGCCTTGAATTTGCAAATGCTGAGCAGGTCTGTCAAGGACAGGACATTTTGAAGCACATTCATTCATAGGGTCACCATAAGTCAGAGATGACTTGAGGGTACATAGCAGCGGCAACAACAAGGATTGTAATTGTGTGGTGCTCATTCGAAGAACCACACATGTCTTAATTACATCCCATTTTGGTTACTCTAATAAGTGCATGGAAGGAGTTGTGTATGAAACTATGGACCTGCCTTGCATTCTAGGATATCCTAGTTTATTTTCAATAACTCTCGTCCTGTGCTGATATTTATTTTTGATAGTGACTTTTTCTTTTTTTCCTAAATACATATTAGATAAATGTCAACAGTTCTATATCACAACAGTTAGCATGAGTTGCTAATTAATTCTTAAGCAGTTAATCAGCTACAAGTATATTATGAAACCAGATGGCCCAAGATTTCCAAGATATCTGGTGGTTAAAAAAAAAAAATCCTCATTAGAAATTCTGTCCTCAGTCCAGGTCTGCTAATATTCAGTGTGTGCTCCAATTCAAGGTGAATTAAATAACTTTGAAATATAAACAATGGGGGAAAACTTTTGGCAGCTATGATTCACTGGCAAGGGCAAGGGATTTAGAATCAAGAGTCCTGGTTCACAGGATGACATCAGGAAAACCACATTGTCTTTCTAGTCTGCAAATATCTGGCCTTGCAACAGGAGGACACCTGTAAAGGAAGGACAGTTCTGCTTTCAGAACAGAACAGAAAAGTTACGGAGTAATTCAAACTGCTTGTTTCAGCTGCATTGGATGGCCTAATCTGGCATGGTAAGCTATTTTGGAGCCCCGTAGAAGAAAAGGAAATATATGGGTGTTTACATCATGAGATGATTGGACAAAATGCACCATGTGACAGAACATAGGCTAAGCTAACCTAAATCCATCCCATTTCATTAAGGCTGCTTATCAAATGGCCAGGCTACACATGATACCACCATTTATTGCATAAGGAATTAATTGCAACATATAAATCAAAAGCAGTGAATTGAATGGTGGATGATGCAGTCAATTTTAAATATGAAGTTATTGATGATGAGTGAACTACCCTAAACTCAGTTCAAATCAGCTTGATATTGAAAAGCCTTTGTCAACCACCCATATGAAATGATATCTCTTTTATGTAGATTGCATCCCTGGTTGCACTGGCCCAAAGCCACTGCACAGGAACAACACCCAGAGGTGGCAGTTCAGTTCTGTAGCACCCCAAAATGGAAACTCAACCATTTCCTTCTACCTAAATAAGAGCATATGGGAACCAGATTTAGATCTAGAGGGCAGATAAAATATTTGCAAGAGTGGTGGTGGGGGGCTACCTCAGTCAGGTGGTCCATTCATGTAATAAGTGAGATTTTTATTTAGAGTAAGAATTGAGCTCAAATTTACTTTCGTGTTTATGCACACGTTTACTAAGTGATAATTTGGCTGCCTAGTTTGCTAACCACATAAATGGAATCACATTTTATATAGTCTTGGTTATTGGGTGGTATAAAAATGAAATGTATAAATAAAATGTTCTTAGCTAGTAAAGAATTTTGGTGAAAATAATACTTGGTTTAGAATGCATCCACACATTATGAGTTTCTTGGATTTGTATTCCAAAACAAGGAATTTGGTGATGTCAATAATTTTTCCTGGAACAATAGCTGAACTCTGTTGACCCCAAGTCTAAGTGTTTGATCCCTGACCTATTTTTTTTTTAAAAAATCCCAAATTATAAACAATAAGTTTGACTGTTTTCACATAAGCCAAGTTTCAATGTGTTTATATCCAGATTCGCTCTACTTGGAATTCTGGTCATTGCTTCCATTCAAATCACTCTTCAAGTATCCAGTTGAATGATTGTGGATGATGTGTTCAAAATGTAGTAAAAAACATTATTTTCTAAAGTGAATAAGATACTGACTTAGGGATATACCATCATATGTACCGAATATCTTGTTTGTTGGGAAATTTAAGGTAGATTGTCATCTCTGGAAGTAAAAGCTGCGTGCTTGTCTGTCTCTTTCAAGACTCCATTTCTATGATCAAACCAAGGTGAATATCAGTATTTTCCTGCCTACAAGGATCCTGCCATCATTCTATCCCAGGCAATATTAACATGTGAAGGTTCCCTACAATGACTTTAGTTGCCACACTCACAGACCAAGGAATGAGTAGCAGTAAGTAAACCAAAGCTATAGTTGTGAATTCTTACACTCTTTGAACAAAACCGTAACTTGATCATTGGATAACAGCAACAGTGCAGGAATGGTTTATCCCATTGTCCAAGCCACTGCAGGTAGGTTGTTGCAGATTAGATCCAGCAGATCTGTCCAGCAACAACAGTTTTATGAAAAATGAAGTGGATCCAGATTGTCTGCTGTTCTTAAAATGCTTCTCAGGGTTAGTACATAATGATGAACATTATGGAATACATGGTTTATTCACTGTTTTGATATCCTGGACTTAATTCCTACTTCAGCTTGGTTTTAATGAAGCTGTATATCAACACAGCTGTTCTTGTTTTGGGCATTCAATTTATTCATTATTGTGTAATGATAGAGGATGTAATGATCTTAAACTTATAGCATTGAATTGTGTTCCTTGTGGAGATTATGGGTTCATCACTAGTCTGAAATCTAGTTCTTAATAATGACTATCAGTTAAGGACAATTAAGTCTAATTTCTGATCTCTGCATTGCTGTTGTTTTCAAAACTATTCTTTCCCGTGACTGGTTGTGAAAGGCATACTGGTGTAAAGGGATCAATGGTCTAGCTAGATTTGAGGTACCTTTATATTTTGGCACAGCAAGTCCAGGCCTTTCTGTGTACCATGCTTTTCTATTATTAAAAAGTATCAAGGAGCAAGCTTGGGTACAAAAAATGTGTGAGAATAGCTTGCCAAAACAACCAAGCTGAAATTCTTTGTCTTCCAGAAAAATTTAAGAAATGATCATCCTCCATAATGCATCTGATTTCTCTATATCAAAGACTAATTCCTTTCTCTAGGGCACTATAACCTACAGACAATGCTCTATGAACAACTTTATCCTTGTACCAAATTCAAATGTTAAAGGCATTCTCATATTTCTCCCTCGTAAGAAGGGAGAAGGAATTGCTTCTAGCACAGCAAAGGTCTAACCTGGGCTTATTTAGGAATCAATACTATTCTCTGCTGTTTGGAAGATACTTAATGGACAAACTTAAACATCTTCAAAGATTAGTTTAATCGTCTATGGCTAGATCTAGACTTAAAGCTTCTTTACATGAGGCTTTTAACCTGCCACCTTAGGGGTCTCCTACTTCAAGATACATGGTGGAATTCAAATCAGCTCCTTGTGCAGGCTTTCCACCCTTCCACACTTTTTCATTCTGTGCCTTTCAATAGGTTCCATTACACAACCAGATGATGGCACTGTGGTATAGCAGAATTCTGAACACGCACACACTTCTCACAGCATGATTTTAAGATAGTATCATATTTTCCTTCTTCTAAAAAAAGGCCAAAGGGATGCATGCAAAGCACAGGAGAAGCACAAGACAATAATGTCATTGTGTAAAGTACTTGCAAACAAATGTGAATGAGGAATCAACAGATCATAATGAATGTCTCATGTGGGAAAGCTACATTATTCTTACGGTGGATCAATTGAAATCAATGGGACATCAGTTAGTCATGAATTATTAACTTAAGTTCTATTGATTTAAATGGGTCTGCTAAATCTGGATCAAACAATGTGTTTGTTTTTGTTATGATAATATTCTGCAAAACTCAATTAGCATGAAATTATCTCTCTAGCCAAAATATTCCTTGGCTTCCTTTAAGGCTCTGAAAGTTTTCTAGCCCTCTTTACAATAACATCCACCCACTGCAGGCAGCTGTGGGAGGCTCTTATATGCGTGCACACGCATTACACTCAGAATTTCCCAACTGTCCACTTGTTAGTTCTTTTAAAGATTATTTCTGCTCCTCACCAATTTTCAGAAATAGTTCACCATTGCTAAGAACTGCTCATGTGACTGAATCAATGTATGAGCTCACCCACTTCTTCATTCGTGTATAGCTGGAACCCCCTTTTAAACACACACATTTAAAAAAAAAATCTTTCAGTTTCACTCTGTCAGCAATCTTTAATTAAATCTAATCTGTGTTTGCAGAATGCAGTTTAATATCATTTTGTTCTGTTTCAAAGATAATTACTTTGGAGTTTGTTGACATGAAAGCCATTTGAACATGTTTTGCATTGTCTTTAGAAATGATATATCAGAGGGTTCTGAGTGGTATATGAAACTTAATACTTGCTAAATTCTATAGAGTAAATGTTATTTGACTTAGAAGCTTATTTTATTCTACCCAGGAGACATGTAGCTAATGGGATGGGCTAAAAATCCAATAAAATAAATAAATACATTTAAAATGAAAGCTTAGCATTCTCTGAATTCTTAGACATCCACCATTACTAGATGGTTACATCAGTTATCCACCGCCATTCGGTAGTAAAAAAATTAATAAACTATATCTTGGATTTAAGGATGTGCAAATCAGCAAAACACCAGGTTATCAAGTGTCTCTGGATTCTTCTTCAAAGCTAATTCTAACCCCATGTCCATATCAGATCAAGTCTGACTTTTTTCTGTTACAAGTTATGCTTATGTTCCTATACACACAAACTGTGCATTTTTAAATTGCTCACATTTTCTTCCCATTGCTAAAAGCATGTCCGGGTGCATTTTTCAAATGTACACCTTTTTCAACCACAGATTTTGCACTGTGAATTTCATAAAAGCTCATAAATGTACATACTTTGAGTGCATTTTATGTTTAGGTCCACTTATATTTTCTGGGAGGTATGAACTAGGTTAAAAATGAACTTAAATAAATTTCTCATGTATCCTTACTTGGATTCTAACTTTCCAAACTTCAATTCACAGAAGGAGAGATGAGCTTACAGAAGAAAACATTCTTTACTCTTTCCATTCATAAAGCAGAAAGGTAGGATCCAGGCCCATGCAATTTTATTATTTAAAACTCCATTCTCAAAATCTGGCTATTACAAAACATACTGCTACAAGGCTTGCATGTGCTATGAGAAAGAACTTCTAAAGATGATGTTACAGTATCCTCTCAGATATCAATAGGAACGTGTTAAGAATTGTGATTGAATGGCTAGATCCCTGGGAATACACAAAAAAATCTGGGAAAGCCTTCAGAAAGAGGTCAATATTGAGGAATGTGGTTCCTTTTCTTATGGTTGTTACAGGAGACGTTTGTATCTGTGGAAAACTTTGGACACTGCTAGTGAATTGCTATTGCTACATGCATTCATTACCTTTCCTAATGTTGGACACTTTGATTGGCAAAAGTTTAAAATGCCATTTTTCCTTGCTAAAAAAGTCATTTCTTCTTTTATTCTATATGCATTTATTTAATTTCAGTACCACCTAGCAGCTAAAGCTCTTTGGATATTTCACATAAAAATCCTAGGCCATACCACACGGATACAGTAAAAAAATACAGCATAAAAGAATATATTTTTGCACAATACAAATAGCACTTTTTCCCTTCTTTTTATAACTACACCTTTTAAAAGCAACTGACATAAATGATCCATCATACCATTAAATACTCTTATGTGCCATTAAATGCACAGGAGAAGGAGGAAGTCTTAACATGGCAATGAAAAGATGACGAAGTTAAGATTGTGTCAGGCAATTTTCACTGGGGAGATCATTCCATAATCAGGGGACTTCAAAGGAGAAGGGCATCTTTCTTGTGGCCATCCTTTGAGCCTATGATGTTGACCATCATGTGAGGGTACACTCAAATTGGTAGCTGTGTTCCATTACATACTGCTTTCCTAAGCTTTGTAAAGATTTGTAAATTAAAACTGGCCCCTTGAATTGGGCTCAGAAGCTTATGGGCAGCCAATGCAGGTACCCCAGAACTGACCTGGTCCCAGAATTACTGCTGCAATTTTGCACAAGCAACAGTTTCTAAACTGACTTCAAGGGGAGTGCCATACAGTGTAAATTGCAATAATCTATCTTGGAGGTTGTAAGGTCATAGAATACAAAGATCAGTCCCTATTCAGACAGATACCTAGCTGGGCCATACGCTGAAGCTGGTAGAAGGCATTCCATCATGCTAAGGCCTTCTATACCTCAAATGACAAAGATGACTGCAGGAGGAGTCCCAAGCCATGAACCTTTTCCTTCCATGAGAGTGCAACCTCACCGAGAATAGATTGACCACCCTCCGTCTGGATGGAAGTGCCATCCACTGACAGCAATTTTCTCTGGCTTGACTTTCAGTTTCCTAGCCTTCATTCAGACTGTTGTCATAAAATCCACTGATTTAGCACCTTCACAGCTTCCACTGCTGGAAAGGAAAAAAAAAGGGGGGGGGGATAGTGGCAAGTCATCAGCATATGGATGGCAGTATCCTCCAAAACTCCAGATAAACCTACTCAATGGCTTCATGTAGATGTTAAAAAGTATGGGGGGACAAACCAAACCCCTGAAGAACCTCATGCTTGAGAATCCACAGGGCTGAACAGTATTCCCAAACATTACCTTTTGGAACTCATCATCCAAGTAGATCCATTACCTTTCTGGTTCTCCCCATTCCTAACTCAGTTGACACAGAAGAATATCATTTTTGATAGCATCAAAACCCACCAAGAAATCTATGCATATCAACAGAGTCACACTCTTCCTGTCCATTTTCCAACATAGCTAATAATACATGCTTTTTGCATGTTGGCCTTAATATTGACTTACCATAAATGAATTCAAATAATCACTGAACAGTGCTCAGAGCTGCTTAACCACCAACCACTCAAGGACTTTGCCTAAGAAAAGACCATTTGCCACAGGCCTAAAGTTGCTCAGATCTTCTGAATTCAAGGAGGAATTTTTCAAGTGTAGTCTCACTGCTGCATCTTTCCTGCTCTGCTTTTGGAAAAGGATATTGCTCCAGAGAGGAACTGACAGGAACAGACTGCTGTGCTTCCATCACTTGGTATTTTTAGTGTTCCCCCTGGATCTTTTATAATCCTCTTAAGGTTTTACAAATATTGGACAGGATCACTTAAAAAAACCCTCCATTGATTTTGGTGGAAACACAGAGGGCCTCAAAATATTGTCACTAATTAGCCATGCCTTAACTGAGCTTCATCCAGTCCATTGTAAAAGTCAAGCATGGATTTTACATCTCCATAGCTTTGCCTGCTAAAAATGAAAGGGAAAAATAGAACTGTATGCCATCAGTATACTGATGGCAACACACTCTAAAAGTCCAGATGAGCTCCAGCTTATACAAGGCACTTGCCAATATGCTACTTTATCCAGACAACAGTTAGCTGAAGTAGGCTAGTCTGAGAGATGGGGTCATCTCCAAGGGGGGCCCAATTAAATTCAAAGTTACAGGAACAAACTTGGGACTTGTCCATATCCAAGTCCTGAGCCACACTTATTCCCAGCAGATTCATCTTTGAAGTATTGTAAGCATATTTCTTAATCTATGCAGAATTTTTCATACCTAAACTGATCTGTTCCAAAACAACCTGATGTTTCCCAATTCTTCAACTTGTATCCTTTCTTAAATAAGATGAGATGTCTGTGAATATGAGAGTAGGACAGCTATGACTTGATCCTATGATTTTTACGTATTACAATTAGTGCTACCTAGCTAGCTATTCAGTACTGGCAAATGCTACTTTTGGAAACAAACTCCATTTATAACTGTATATGGACAATCTTTGCAAATTCAGCACTTTATGGGTTACAGCACAGATATGCTTTGCTATCAATTAATAACATGGATTTGATGTATGAATTCCTTCATTCATGTGTTTTATTGGAAGCAAGAGTCTTTATTGGCAATTATATAAGAAAGAAAAAGAATAAAAACAGATGAAGTGAATTTAACATAAGAATAAAATGTAAATGGAATTGCTCTTGCAAGGATATATTCCATTATTTCTACACTTCAATTATCTCCCATTAGTTTATTATTAAAATAAAATGACTGGTTTGCCAGTGGTGGATCACTGAAGATTGACTATTATTAACATTCTATCCGTCAAGGATGCTTTAACAATAGGAACCTAGCTGTGCATGGAACTTATACAGCAGTTATACAGTATTTTTGGCCCCTTTAGCAATACTAACAAAAAAAGAAAACAAAAATTCCCAGGATGTACAACTTATCATGGGTCATACCTAACATTTCTAAATTAAAAAACAAAAACAGGAGATGTCAAAGATATACAACTAGAGAGCCCAACTTTTTCTCTCTCATGCAAAGATGAATGCCTTTAAGAACAGCATGGTAGGAAGCAACTCTGGATTCTTTTCTCCACAGCATCCATCTGTTATGGATGCAGTCCCGTACAGAGCTGGGAGTTGTAGTAGTAGTAGTAATTTCATTTTTCTACTGCCTCGCAGCCAAAGTTCTCTGGGAGTTTTACCCAATCCATAAAAACAAGAGCCAGTGTGGTGTAGTGGTTAAGAGCATGGGACTGGGACTCAGGCAATCCAGGTTCTAGTCCCTGCTCAGCCATGGAGCCAACTGGGTGACTTTGGGCCAGTCACAGACTCTCAGCCCAACCTACCTCACAGGGTTGTTGTTGTGGGGATAAGATGGAGGAGGAGAATAATGTAAGCTGCCTTGAGCCCTTTGTAAGAAAAAAGGCAGGATATAAATAAATAAATAAATAAATAAATAAATAAATAAATAAATAAATAACACATGATGAAAATACAATAAAATATCATAAAATGACTTTACCAGTTTCTTCCAACTCTGCTATCAAACGATTCTATGAATCCAAGGAGCTTGTGTGAGGATGCCGAAGGAAAATCTTCCTTTCTAATGGCAGAGCCATCAGATTACACTTTGCTTCTGAAATGTCCCTTGTTTAAACAAACAAACAAACAAACAAACCATGCACCATGGGGCAGGGCAATTCCCCCCTTTTAATTACAAACGCATCTTAGATATGCAGAATAGTTTGTATGGTTCTTTGGGGCTAGATTACTGTATCTTCATATTAAGAAAACTGCTCAGGACTCCAAGTGAAAGCAACCTAACACATTATTGTACAGCAGCATGTTGACGGCTCCAGTGTGGGAATGCCCACAACCTCTCTAGCCAACTGGTTCCTTTGACTTTTTGCTCTAGGAGTCTGAAAGCCATTTCTGCTGCTCAGCTGGAATCTGGCTTAGCTGCAACTTGAGTCCATTATTCCATGGCCTGTTTTCTGGGATGCTCAAGAAGAGATCCCGACCCTGCATGTCTGAATAATACTAGCCAAGTAAAGGATAGCACAGTGAGGAAATAGACTAGAAGACTGGGATTAGGGGCATAATAGTGGCTTAAGACCTTGCATACAGTGGAAGTTTAGCTCCAGCCAGTACCTAGTCTCTGACAGGAAAAAAGGGGTTCCTACATTCAGGCAAGTATGTTTCTGTTTTAGGATAAACCCCTTCGTTCCACTATGAAGTGTGAAGCATTTCCTCTGAGTTCTCCAAACACTTGAAAAGGTTCTTCAATACTTGAAATAGCACAGATGATAATATAACCTGGGCTTCTGCATGAATGGGCATTAAAAGCAAGGGTTCGATTTACACAGGAGACTATCTCTGGCAGAACATCATTTCAGATTTGGCTATTGGTGAACTATGAATCCAGTCCACACATTTGTCTCAGAAATGAGAATTAAGTCAGTTTAAAAAAATACAGATCAAATAAAACACTTCCCCATCTTCACTCAACATGCCGAAGATACAAATATGCCGAAGATACAAACGCTTTGATTTGCTTTGCAAGAAGGCTGACTAACCTTTGAGAATAATGTTGCCCTTGTGTTTGGGGCAGGGAGAGAGAAAGAGAAACTAATGCTCTATCATGTTGTAAGTTCTACCATCCTGCACACACACACACACACACACACACACACACACAGAGAGAGAGAGAGAGAGAGAGAGAGAGAGAGAGAGAGAGAGAGAGAGAAACCTCTTTATATCTTGAATATGTCCAAGAGTAGACTGTTAAATCTTGCTGAAAGTTTTGACATTGATGCATCCAACTTTAATGTAAAATGGCACACAGAGCAAAACACTTCCTTCTTTCCTTTGTTTTCTGTATAAGCTGAGATGAAAGTTATCAGAAGATATTTTTCTTATGAGGACATTTCCAGAACAAAAGGAAGATGCAGAAGTTTCTTTAAACGTTTCCTATCATGTTTCTTCTGGAGGCGGCCTATTCCCAAACTCCAGTAATGGCTTAGGGATAGGTAAAAGCCCAAGACATGCTCCTTCTTCAAGCAGAACCACCTTACACTAGGTCTTTCTGCACCATCTTGACATTCCTGACTTCATCTATTATCCACCCCAGTCCAGTGGTGCCACTTTAGCGGTTCTCTACAACCTGCTGCCAATGCTACACATCAAGGCCTTTCCAGGAAAATTCCATGCCTGTGATAAGTGCACCTGTAACAACCAAGCTTTTGAGGCATTGCAACACCTTCCTTGAGTAACTGGCCAATACTTAATCTTTTCACAGGATGTCAACATCATGGTTCCTTTGTTAATTAAGGGTAATTTTTATGCTGCGATTTTGATAAGTGGTTCCAGCTTTTGGCCTATTTTGTGGCTCCAGAACTCCCAAGGCCTCATTATTGAGCCATTAAACTCACTGTATTTCTGGACCACTGACACTGCTGGGCATTTGTGCAGCTTCAATTATGACAATGATTTACAGCTACTTGACCTTTTCAAGAGAGACAAAAACTTGGTTGCTGAAAGCTGTGCTGCTTATGTTCATTTCAAATTCCATTTCTTAACAGAATATGAAATTATCTCTGACACAGAGACTAATGACATTAGCGCAGCTGAATTGGAAGCAGATGAAATCTAAGGCCTGGGTAACAATGGTAATGATAAAGGTGACATATGTCTAATGTTCATACAAGGAAAAAGCACCAGCAACATTCTCGTGAAGTTTATGTGTTTCTTTTCAACCTGAACTGCAAGAATGACTATAGCAATACTTGAAACAGTTGTTATAAAAACAATTATAGGGAGGTGTAGAATCCACAGAAGCATTTTGGTAGTATTACTGACATACCTTGGCATTTTCCTTCAGATGTCTTCTGAGGCAGAATCCACAACATTCATTTCTAGTTTTATAGTTCTGCCTCACCCATGCTTTGCTGGCAGAAACAACTACGCGTCGGACGGGACGCACCTCCTCCGCGCCCCGGGACTCCGTGCCGCCGCTCGGCAGTGAACACCCGTGCTGCCAGCTCCACTGCCCGACTGGCGAACTCCACCGGGCAGGCACCAGGACCCGGCTCACCGGCCCGCCATGCCCCTGCATGGGTGAGAGACGTGCTCCGGACGGGGCAGAGCGTCGGGAGGCCCTGCGGCCTGAAACGCCGGCGGCAGCCAAAGGGCGGTGGCCAAAGGGTGGTTGCCGCCGTTTGGGTGCCATTCGGGGGCCGAGCAGGGAGCTGGGCTGGCCAGGGGGCTTTGATTGGCTGTGCTATAATTGGCCCTCCTGCTGGGCTGCGTTTACAGTGATAGTGTGGCTGCTGCAGCTGCTGAACTGGGCGTATAGGTGAGGGAAGGGGGAGTTTTTAACTATTTTTTATAATTTTATTGTATTTTAAGCTGTTTTTATGGAGTCGTCCCTGGCCATGTCGCCGCTTGTGCTTCCTGGGGAGCGCACGGGTGCCGCTATTGGGGTGGTTTTGGGCAATGGACGTAACAGCAGTGGGAGCTTAACATGTCTGCATAGAAGAAGGAGGGACAGATGGCTGACACTTGTCCCTACTTCTGGTTTTGCCCCCAGCCAGAGGGTGCCAGGGAGTCTTGTCAGCCGCCCCTCGGGTCTGACAGTGCTGTTGCTTAATGCCAGGTTGGTCAATAACAAATCTTCCTTCATCCATGATTTGATTGTGGATGAGGGGGCTGACCTGGCTTGCATCACAGAAATCTGGGCGGGAGAAGGGGGGGATGTGGCCCTCTCCCAACTATGCCCGCCCAGGTATCTGGTTCAGCACTGTTCGCGCCCAGAGGGGAGGGGAGGGGGGGGTCACTTTGGTTTACCGAGCTTCCATCTCTCTCACGGGACTTCCTGTCCCTTCGAGACCAGGGCTGGATTGTCTCTACTTGGTGTTGGGCGACCGAGACAGATTGGGGATTCTGTTGGTGTACTGTGCACCCTTCTGCCCACAAGTCTCCCTGCCTGAGCTGACGGAGACCATCTCGGACCTGGTGTTGAGGACCCCCAGGATGTTGGTCCTGGGGGACTTCAGTCTCCATGCCGAGACTGATCTGACCGGGGTGGCTCAGGACTTCATGGCCTCCATGGCAGCCATGAGGCTGTCTCAACATGTCACCGGCCTGACCCATGAACGTGGACACACTCTGGACCTGGTTTTCTCAACGGGGCAGGAAGAGGGTGGTCTGAGGGTGAGGAATTTATGCTTGACTCCCCTGTCATGGTCAGATCACTTCCTGGTGAGGTTTGTGCTCGAGAGCGACCTCTCCCTCTGTAAGGGTGCGGACCCAATTGTATGGGTCTGCCCCTGGATCCGGATGGATCCGGAAGGATTCCTGAAGGCCCTGGGGGAGTTTCCAGCTGACAAGACGGGTGCTCCTGTCGAGGCTCTGGTCGAACTGTGGAACTGGGAGATGACCAGGGCTGTGGACACGATCGCTCCTAAGTGTCCTCTCCCACCAGGCAGAGCCCGCTCTTCCCATTGGTAGACTCCTGAATTGAGGGCGATGAAGCAGGTTGGGAGACGGCTAGAGTGTAGGAAGGGAGGAAATCACGGGATGAAACTGACCGAACACACTTGAGAGCCCACTATCGGGCCTATGCTGTGGCAGTGAGGGCGGTGAAAAAGAGGTTTTTTTCCGCTTCCATTGCCTCCTCACAATGCCGTCCGGCGGAGCTCTTTCGAGTGGTGCAAGGCCTAGTTCATCCAGGTCCAAAGGAAGACCTGGTTCCACCCTCAAAGGCCCGCTGTGACGACTTTGCCAGGCATTTCAGGGAGAAAATCACTCAGATTCGTCACAAACTGGATTCCACTATTGATTCAGAGGTTTTTAGGGAGACACCAATGCTGCCGTCTGGTCCAGAATTATTGGATGGATTTCAGTTACTGCGGCCCGATGATGTGGACAAGGTGCTTGGATGAGTACGCCCCACCATTTGCCTATTGGACCCTTGCCCGTCTTGGATAATTCCAAGCATGGGATTGGGATCTGGATCTTGGAAGTGGTTAACGCTTCTCTGAGGGAGGGTCAGGTGCCTGCCCTTTTAAAGGAGGTGGTAGTCTGACCGGTCCTGAAGAAGGCGTCACTGGATCCAGAGATGGCCACTAATTATAGACCAGTTGCCAGCATCCCGTTTCTGGGCAAGGTGTTAGAGTGGGTGGTGGCAGGACAACTCCAAGCACTCTTGGATGAAACTGATTATCTGGACCCATTTCAGTCCGGCTTCAGACCCGGGTACGGCACTGAATCTGCCTTGGTCGCCCTGTACTATGA
>NW_025335761.1:6023260-6023893 GCF_004798865.1 Varanus komodoensis
CGGTACTGAAGAAGGCGTCACTGGATCCAGAGATGGCCACTAATTATAGACCAGTTGCCAGCATCCCGTTTCTGGGCAAGGTGTTAGAGTGGGTGGTGGCAGGACAACTCCAAGCACTCTTGGATGAAACTGATTATCTGGACCCATTTCAGTCCGGCTTCAGACCCGGGTACGGCACTGAATCTGCCTTGGTCGCCCTGTATGATGACCTGTGCAGGGAGAAGGACAGGGGGAGTGCGTCCCTGTTGGTTCTCCTGGACCTCTCAGCGGCTTTCGATACCATTGACCATGGTATCCTTCTGGATAGGCTTGCGGGACTGGGGGTCGGAGGCACTGCTTTGCAATGGTTCCACTCCTATCTCAATGGCTGGTTCCAGAAGATGGTGCTGGGGGACTATGGCTCTGTGCCATGGCAGTTATGCCATGGAGTACCGCAGGGGTCCATTTTGTCCCCTTTGCTGTTCAACATCTACATGAAACCGCTGGGAGAGGTCATCAGGAGGTGTGGGCTGCAGAATCATCAGTACGCTGATGATACCCAGCTCTACCTCTCGTTTTCCACCAATCCAGGTGAGGCAGTGGCTGTACTGAACCGGTGCCTGGCTGAGGTAATGGGCTGGATGAGGGCCAATA